>NW_006239527.1:0-73719 GCF_000226075.1 Solanum tuberosum | reverse complement strand
TTAGCTCGTGTCTAGCAGCCTTTTTCGCGTCAATAGTGTCCAACGCCTCTTTCTCACTTCAAAATTTCATGTGCTTTATATACATATATGTGTTGCTATTTTTGACTAACACTTTCCATACTAATGTTTTCATATCTATATTTATGCTTGCTTTATTTTGTTTGAGTCTATAGAAACCAATTGGGAGCGATAGTAAGACATAGTCGTTCATCTCCCATCCCTCTAGATATTAAGTTTAGTACGACCACTTAGCTTATGACGACACTTTCGAATTTAGTTTTCATTTGTTACTTACTATATCTTTTGGTCACGAAAGCTTAACATTTAAAAGAAAGTGAACTTGAGAGGAACCCATTTTTTAGAGTATACTATTCATTTTAGATCTGTTTTAATAATAAAATAAGAGTTAAAAACAATTGTGTAGCAATTTTATAAAGTGTAGTTTTTTTTTTTTTGAGGTGCCAACGTACATATTTTATCCTGAAAATTGCAAGATTTTGAGGGGTAAGAACTGCAGCTTTAAACAGCCCAACAGTGCAGATTTTAGTGCAAAATATATACATTTTTGGAGTAAAATGCTGTGTTATGAGAGTTTTTTTTTTATGCGGCATTTTGGGTTCAAAAATGATGCATTTTTAGTCTCAAAAGAGTGCCGAATTTGAGCTCAAAATGTGCATGATTTGAGCACAAAAATGCAGATTTTTTAGCTTTTTTTTTTTAAAAAAAAAAAACTACACCTTTAACAAACTTTACAAAGCAGATTTTTTTTAGTTTAAAAAAAAATTATTTTTGCATGACTTAAAGTATAGATTTTTGGAACTAACCACTATATTATGAGAGTTTAAAAGTTGCAGTAGTTCGAGTCTAAAAGTTTTTGAAAACTACTTTCGAAAGGAAGAAGAAACATTATTTTAAAGAATCAAAAATATTTAATAGTTAACTTATCAGTACTCATTTAGATCTTTATGTTAAGGAAAACTTCTCATTTAAAACTCCCAAATAAATTTGAAACTAGTTTAAAGGCTAAAGTAATTATCCCTTTAGAAATATATTTAAGGCTAAGATATCTACCCCTTAGAAATACCTATTTTTAAGAAAACAAGTAGGGAAGTAAGCTTATATATTTAACAAAACAAATGTAACTATAAAATAAGTGTTAATAGTTAGGTCTATTTTTTATACTCTTTACATCGCTCCTTTACAAAATGTATTGACTATTCTTACTTTTTGGATCAGACATTGCTAAAAACATTTTAATCTTTTTAACGTGTTATTTCAAAATTTTAGATATGCCAACAGGTACAAATATAAGGTGCATACATATACATGTCATACATATAAAGGTATATACTCTATATTTTTATCTTCTCTACATAACCTATCATTATTTATTATCTTTGTTACTAATATTATTTATTTATTTTTACTTATAAATTCCTACACTTTCATATACATATTAATTTACTACATATAATCTATCGTCAATTTGTCTATACGTGTAAATAAATAATAAGTGTTCACATGTTTAAACAACTTACATGTATATACTACACTTTATAATAAACATATTTAAGCTCACAAACTTTTATATAATATTTTAACATTTAGTATCATTATTATTTATTTCATTAAACTTCATTTTCACACATATCACTCTATATATTTAAACCCGATTATAATCTTATTTTATTTTTACGTCTTAATTCTATGTATAAATAAAACAACAAAATTTACATCCTTTAAACTCCACAATTATACATCTAAGTTAGGTTGAAATAAGATACATCTATTTTTTACATATAAATTTATCATACATTTAAGTACATTTATTTATTTTTATAATATGATAAAATACTACCATTAAATCTATTTTATAAGACATATATATGTCGTACCTTGTATTTTACTCTTTTCTTAAACTAACTAACTTATCATTGATTTTTAAAGCAAATAAATAAACAAGTTTTCCTAATCGTATTTTCCTAAATTGAGTTTAAGGACTATCTTTGGATAGGCTCTGAGGGATGCTTAACACCTTCGCCTCGAGTAACCAAAACCCTTACTCAGAATCTCACTGGTTTCGTAAATCAAAACAGAGTTTACATTTACATAAATAAAAATGGTTTTCCTAATATTTTCCTTAAAATTTAGGTGGCGACTCTAAAACAAACAAAAAACAATTTTTTTCCAAAATCAGAGTGACAGCCATATTATGTTGTGAACTGTTTCGGCCGGTTCGAAATAGGGTGCGACACCAATCACGATGGTCTGGGTCATGACAGTTTCTTGTTCAGAAATTACTTATTGGTCAATGATACTATATGAGTATAAATATATATTTGTGGTATCATTAAGATATCTTGTTCAGAAATTACTCATTAGTAAATAATACTATAAGGGAATAAATATATTTTTGTGGTATCATTAAGGTTTCCTGTTCACACCCTACTCATTAGTCAATGATACTGTAAGAGTGTATATATATACTATTGTGATATCATTAAGGTTTCCTGTTCACACCCTATACTCATTGGTAAACGATACTGTAAAAGTATATATTATCAAATGATATATATATATATATATATGAAAAATAAGAAGCTAAAAGGATAAAGTAATTAAATTAGTTAGGCATAAGGGGGGAACAGAAAAAAATAAAGAAATGATAAATAGGAAATAAAGTTAATTAATAAAGTAATAGCTAAGAATTAGCAATTGGGTATGCGGGTAATTATTTACTATTAAATGGGTATTGTTGTAGTTAGATTAAGATGGGGTATATTCGGGTAATTAATTTCATTTTAATGGGTATTTGATGTAGTTTTCCCTATAAATTAATTACTGAATTCTCATCATGGATATTATGTTGCGATATATATATTATTAATCATATGTTTAGATATAGTATTTATTATAGAATAATTATTTATTCAGTTTTAATAAAAGTTTTAATAGATCATATATTAGTTTATGGTATTTGTTTACTTATATAGTAGATGATTTAGTATATAGAGTTTTAGCTTATACACAGAGGCTTAAATCATCGGTTCTTATAAGTATAAAGTTTTTGTTCATAATCTAAAACGGAAATCGGGCATGTCATCGGTACGATTGTAGCACAAGATTATATGTAATTTATCTTGATTATGGGAACGGTATAGTTCCAACTTCTTGTGCTAGTGCATTTTGTATATATTAAACGGGATCGAGTAGAGATAGTTGATTTAGACTTACTGACAAAAGAATATTTTCTAAACTATTAAATATACTTATATTCTTAATCCTAATATAACTATTATGATTTATTAATTCTGATATAACTATTATATTCTTAATGTTGATATAACTATTATGATCTGTATATATTAATTATCATTTTGATTTATTAAAAGGTGAGATTCTGAGATGGGTCAATATGTCCGGTAGATTGGATGATAATAATATATATTGGTGAAATAATAAGTTAGTTGATGGAATCTATGTCTCAATATAGAGATTGATGATATGCCTTTTTGAGAAACTTATAAGTTTTCATCGTGTCAAACTTTGCAATTGGATTTTTGAATCTGACACATGAAATAAGTTAAGTAGTGTTCTAAAGAAAATTAATCATTAAATTAAATTCGTCAGTAATTTAATTTATTGATTAGTATATGTAATCTTAACATGGGGAATTACAGAGGAGTGCAATTACGAATTTCTAGTGGAAGATTTGTAATTTATTATGGTAAGAATAATTCAAATTAATTATTTGGAATTATTCCCATAATATTGTGGTCCCTACCGTGCTCATATTTAACTAGAATTCAGAATCCTATTTCTAAGGGAAAAGGGAAGAGTAATGTGTGTTTTCTTGTGTGTTTTCTTTTTTTCAAGAAAAGCGTGGTTTTTTTTCTCTTTTTGGATTGAGAAGAAATCACTATAAGCAGGGATTCTCCTAACCTAGAAAAAGATGGTGGTTTCTATACAGTAATTGCCCACCCAAGTATTGAGTGAGTTCAGATGTGAACTTGGGATCACTGTAGAAGACCATGGAACTGTTGTCTAACTAGTGGATTGTGGATTCGCTTGAAAGTATGTGCCCACGCTTCAAGAAGTAATTCTTGAATTAAATTTCAGTAAGTTGATGTGTTCTAGCATGATTATATGTGTTATAGCATATATTGGTTATTTATTATTCATGTAAGCGTCTAATTCTGGTATGCTTCCGTTGTGCATATAGTTTTCCAACATATAACCCCTTATAAAAACATAAACTATGGTTTAGAGTATTGTAGCCTACAAGAACCCTAATTAAAATAGAACTCTTCTTGTAGAATCCTACAAAATTTTACATCTACAAAAATAACTTATTTAACAAGTTTGTAACAAATAAAAAGACGGTTTTAGGAGTGACTTCTAACTTCTAACGTAAACTATCTATATATAATATAAAGGAGAAACATAGAAAATGTGATGTGGCACCTCTCTATGACCTCCATTTGCATTTATCTTTTTTCTCTTTTTTTTTTGAATTTTTCTTCACTTTTTTTTGGTTTTTGTTTATCTTATTTTAATAACAATCTTAAAACTGCCTAGATAATTACTTAATTAAATGAAAAACTTCAATTTTCTAATTAAATTACACGGTTTTTCGATAACTCATGCCTTTTAATTTTTTATAATTAATGTGGGTGATCTTATCTGCATATAAATTGTGCCAAAGAGTGTTCAACGTTAAATCACAAATCACAAAGGAAAAGTAACAGACAATGAAGATTGTGTTTTGGGTGTTTGATATTTAAGGTTTTCTCTTCTATGCAAGAGAAAAATAAGCTGACGGAAAGGGAAGGCATAAATGCTTGCATGTGCATATATGATTCCTCCTTCTCTTTTCATTTGCTTTTTAAATTGTATGATTTCAACAATTGAATGTAGCATTTCTCCCTTATGATATCTTATGGGCAATCCACATTTGCAATTTATATATATATATATATATATATATATATATATATATATGTTTGGCTTCTTCTAATACACGGTACAAGAGCGTAGTCAAAATTTAAAGTTTATGAGTTTGGAATTTTAATTCTTTCATGTTATTAGAATTTAGTTAAATCAATAATTTGTATAGAGTTGATAGATTTCTTAAGACAAATATAGAGTTTGGATCAAAGTTACTAAATTCACTCAAACTTAACCGAAAGTCTAGCTTAGTCCCTGAATACACATGAAGAAATTTTACTGTGCATGAAAAAATTATATTTTTCTTAGTATTTGCTAGCTCTTTTATTGAATCTCATTTACCTATTGTATCGACATAGTGCATAGTAACCAAATGATTATGAATATATAGGTTTCCGTATAGTGCTTCACTGAGGCTTCACTATTACAAATGTCTGTGGCAGATTCAAGATTTTAAGATCGTGGGTACTTCCTTAACTATATTTAAGCACAATAGCGAAAAAAATTAATACAAAACTATAATAAATATTTTTTTGGATAAAGGAAAAAAACTTGGTGAATACATAGAATTTCAAGGGCGAAATTGGGCCAAAGCCCAAAAAATCAGCAGCTGTTAGGCCTATGTTTCTGGGCAGCAGTAGGCCCAAAAGGCCCAATTTCCCCTTTACTCTCAAATTATTTAATTGTGATTACTTATTGTTTTGTTGTTTATTAACTCTAATTTTAGAATTGTTAATTAACTTAATCGAATTCCCCAAAAGGTGAACTATTTCTTTGAGTTGTTTTGTTTTAACAAATTTCATTTTATCAACTCTTGTATTTTTTACACACACTTAAATATTTTAGTCAAACTTTCACTTGTCTTCATTTAATTTAAAAGATACTCTCTTTAATTAATTCAATTGGTTTAAGTTATTATCTTTAAAAAGAGATTCAAATAAATTCTAATAAATCTGGTTTTGTTAAAATCTTAATCACTTGCATTTTAATTCAAATGTTTCATTTTAGGTCCCTTTCTCTAATAAAATAAAATGTGTCATTTATTTAATTATTTTCTCAAAGTTAATCAAATATTGTAAATTATTATTTTCTATGTTAAATCATTTTTTCTAAAAAATAGTCAAAAATATATTTAATCTAAGTCATAGGATAACCGCGTGTTAGCGGACGCTTCAAATGCCTTAAAAACCTTCTTGAAGCGTAAATAAGAATCTCTTACCCATTTTCTCTAAATTTATAAAGACTTAATCTGTTAGAATCTTTTAAATTATAAGTTTTCTTAATTTCTTTAAAAAATTAAGTGGCGACTCTTTTCTAAGTATTTTTCTCAATTTATTTTATACTTAGAATGTTTCAAAAAGTGATTTTTCTAAAGATAGTAAAATCACGACATAACAGTTTAATGACGACTACATTTTTCAAAGATACTCGATGTTAATAAATTAAGGATATAATAGGAAAAATAAAATTGTCCCTTTTTAATTTGTCAAAAATGATAAGTAAAAGGAGAAATCAAATTAGAAAATACTTGACAAGTAAATAGGGACAAAGTGAGTAATAAATAAGTCATTTTTCTATCTCAATTTATGTCACACATTTTCTTATTTTGATCATGATGATTGATGAGTTCTATAAAATTTTACATATTCCTATATTTAAGGGGAAAATGTTTGAAATATATCCGAACTTTGACCCAAATTGTTGTAACAATATCGAACTTTGGAAAGGACCTTTTACCTCTACACTATTTAATTGTGTATTTTAAAGGTATATATGTGCCCACGTGGACATCATAAATATTGCATCATTATAAATATTAGTGTGTCCACGTGGGCACATATATACCTTAAAAATACACTATTAAATAATGTAGGGGGTAAAATATCCCCCATAAAGTTTGGTATCGTAACAACAATTTCAGCCAAAATTGAAGTATTTTTCAGACCCTTTTCCCTATATTTAATAACTATTTGATTTTATATTTTTGTTTTATCTGATAATTTATAAATATACAAACATCTATATTTTATTTATAGCAAACAAATTATCAACTAACAGTTTTCTTGAAGAATAGATACATTCTTTAAATTCTTGATCATTTATTTTTTTTGCTAACCAAATCTTAATCATTTAAAATGAGTACCGACATATTTGAAAATAAAAAGAAAATCATAATCTCACTCCAACAAGTTTAAGCAATATTAAAGACATAACTCAAAGTATCTACGAAGAGAGAACTTGGCAGCGGTATCAAGGTGTACTAGTTTATGGGTATTATATTAGGCACGGAAAAAGAGTGTGGGTAAAAATTTGCACGACCAGTGATGTCTGATTGCAGGATCAGTGATGTCTCATAGGTGAAAGCATGATGATCTTTATTTTGTCTTCTCTTAGTAGCTATTGTACCCGTTTAAACTAGTTCCTTTGGAAGAATTTTAGTTATTTGTTTAAGGGAAAAGGGTCTGATATACCTCTTAACTTTGCCATTTAGAGCTGGTATACCCCTCGACCCTCGTTATAAAAGTGACTCATATATACCCCTACTTATATACAAATGGCTCACATATCCTCTAACGGAAGTGAAAAAAATAATAATTTTACTTTAATTTTTTTATTATTTATTTAAAAAAAATATAATCCCATATGGGTATATTTAATCCTCCTCAAACATATTTTTATTTATTTATTTTTGTTTCAATGACTAATTTAGATTTATTATTTTGATGGTCAAATTTATTTATGTTTCACTAACATTCTTGTAAAATTTATTATAGACGACCCAATTTTTTCTTCAAATACAAAAATTAAATTACAATATAGCCAAAAAAAAAATAATTAAATTATAATATAGCCACAGAAAAATAGTTTTAATTTTTTTTTTCTTTACACTAATGAATGAAAGAAAAAAAAATAAGAATAAGAAACTCAAACAATGATAATCAAAGAGGTCAAAAAAAAATTTATGTATGAAAGATTAAAATATACCATGAACTTTGCTAGAAGAATCATATATACCCCTAAATGATTTAAAAAAAAATAAAAGTAAAAAATATAAATTTAAAACTAATTTTTCACTTCCGTTAAATATAGGGTATATGTGAGCTCATTTTGTAACGGTAGGGGTATATGTGAGCCGTTTGTATAACGGTAAGGGTATATATGAGCCATTTTCATAACGAGGGGCATATCAGCTCCAAATGGCAAAGTTGAGGGGTATATCATGCCCTTTTCCCTTTGTTTAAAGATGATTCTTGAACTTGAGTTTTCTTGGTTATTCCAAATTTTAAAAGAGATTTCTTATATTTTATTTACTTCCACATTTAGGTGTCCACGTGATTCGATAGGTTGGGTCGTGACAATTTAATTAACTTATTACGTATATATGGTGTTTGGTAATGATGGGGAATAATGTCTAATAAGTTTTAAGGATGGTTGATTTTGATAAGATTGTTTGCAACAAATTTTAAAATAGCAGAAAATAAATTGCAATCAAAAAAGAATCTGAAGAAACAAGAATGTTTTATTGATAAATAGTGCGTGTATAATTACTGTAACACCCCGGAAACTAGTAGACCAAACTAGAGCCTCAAGTTAGGATTCTAAGGTATGATGTATGTGATTAGAGTCGTAGATATCCGTACTTTGAATGAGGGGCTTAGTAGTTGAACGTCAAGATACGTGTTAGATCTCGTAGTTTAGAAGACTATCTATGGAATGGTATAGGGTTGCAAGGGCCTAAGCTATCAAGGTAGAAGGAAAAGGAACTTGTTCTCCTAGGTGTCTAGTTGGCGATTGGGCAGCTTGATCGCCCAAGGCACTTGGCGATGCGCCAAAGGGCACCTAAGGTCACCTAGTGGGCTATCCCCTTTGTCCTTAATTCTGGAGCAAAGGGCTAGCTAAGTCATAGCTCGCCAACCTACTTGGCGAATCGCCCAAAAGACCCCTAGATCGCCTAGTGAAACTGCCCCATTAGGGACCTTGCTAGAAAAATGGGCGAGCCAATGGTCCACTTGGCGAGTCGCCTACTGCCCATGGCGAGCCATGACGGTGCAAAGGGCGAGCAAGGACGTGAAGCCTAGTAATTTTTAAGTTAAAAACGTTTAGGGTCCTTAGTCTTTACCAAAGTTGACCCTACATTATCCTATTGCTTCCCTAGCAACTATATAAGCTTATTAAACCTAAGTTCACTTGAATTAAGTCATTCTCCCTAGAAATTTAAGAAAACCCAAATCCCTCCTCTCTCAAATATTTCTCTCTCTAAGAAGAACCTCCATTAAAGAAGAATCTAGGGTTGAAGCTAAGGTCAAGAACAAAGGCACCATTGTTGAGAGCTTTCATTAGGGCTTTGATTAAAGGTATGTTTAGCTTTTCATCTATGGGTTCTTCCACCCATAGAGTCCCCTAGAAACCCCCAAGATTTGTGAAGAAGAACCCCAATCTAAGTTGGGGTTACTTACAATGTATGAGTTTTAGATGGGTATGATTCCAAAGTGTTGGATACTACTCATATATGATTAATTTAGTATTGATTCATGATATTATGAAGAATTTATGTGAATTCCTTGTCTAACCCTAATTTTCTAAGTATGTGGGTTTAGATCTTTTGATGAGAAATTGATGGTTCTTGATAGATTTTCTAGAGTTATCACCATGAATAGAACTTATCTAAGAATGGGAATATGAAGTCATGAATTGAACTAGACTTATGTATGTATGATAGAATATGAATTGAATGATTAGAATTGGGACCCTATGATGAATCATGCTTAGAATTGTCTATGATTAAGGCTTATGAATGATGTGTATTGTGATCTAGACTAGTATGTTGATGGTGGAGTAAAGCTTGAATGTAGGGCTTGAAGTCATAATGTTGATCACTAGGGCTTATAGAGTAAGTCTAATATGAGGAGATAGTTTGCATGTATGTAGAGTGTGAAAGGTATTCTCACGTAGAATGATTCTAGATTGAAAGGCTAATTACCTAAAATGAATCATGCTTGTTAGAATAGAATAGCTTGAAGTTGAGCCTTATGATTCCTTTATGTATAGTTGAATTATGTAGCTTGGGATGGTAGATCTCATGGTAGCTTGGGATTGAGGAATTAAGCTCTCCTAAGGTTAGCTTGAATTAGCATTGGTAGGATGCTTTTCTTGGTAGCTTGCATTAGTATAGGAATGGTAGCCTAGGATTGAGGATCTATACTCTCTTATGGGTAGCTTGAACTAGCATTGTTAGAATGCCTTCATGGTAGCTTGACTTGGTTAGGCCAAGATCATTTCATGGTACGTAGTTTAGGATTGAGACACCATACTCTCCTAAGGATGGCTTAGGGTTGAGGATTCATACTCCCCTAAGGATAGCTTGCATTCTATTGAATGTTTGCATGGTTGCTAGGTTGGTATACTTGTATCCCTCCTAGGATAGCATGGATTGCATAGTAAGGTGTTTTCCATGGTAGATAGGTCTAGCATGGTAGTATGCTATTCTTTGACAGTTTAGAATGATGAATATTAAGCATTGAGTAAGCTAGCCTAAATGAGTACTTAGTGTGAATGGTAGTATGTGTTGACACCCAATTTTGGACCTCCATATTATAAATTAATCACCGAGCATCTTCAGTTTCGAACGAATAAAATAATTAGTTTTATAAAATTCAAAATAAATAAATAAATATATAATATAGTTTGCAAGTTATTTTAAATAGTTGTATCATTTTTATAATTTTTAAATAATATATGTGTTTTTATAATTATGTATATAATTAGTATCTTTTAAGAATATTTGAAAATCATCACAAAAGGATTTTACATTTTAGTTAAATATTTTATTAATTTAATTTAGTTTAAATTATAGTTATAATTTTGAGTTAATTAGTTTGTAATTAAATTAATTATTTTCTAATCAAATTAATTATTTTATTTCGTGAAGACTAAGAAGCTCCTTAATTAATTTATGAAAAATTGTCTTGTTTAAATGTCGACCAAATTCACCGGTTAAATTCCATTTTTGACTACAATTTAAATTCATTTGGTCATTTTGTTTAATTACCATTTTTGCCAACATCTTAAACCCATCAAAAAACCAAGTTTTGGGTCCCTTTTTACCTTTTCCAGTAGCCCAAACTAATTTTGGGCCCATTTCTCATAAGACAAACCCCATCAGCCCAATATTCCTTCGGATAAATTACCTGTCTACACAACCTTTTTTTCCATATTCTCTAAAATTCCCTACTATTTCAAAATATTTCAAAAATCCTTTTTTTTTTCTTTTTCTATCCTTTTTTGGATACATTATTTACAGTCCTTCCAACCCAACAATTTTGTTCCTAATTTCACGCCTTAAATCACTCTCATATATTGATAGTTACATCCATCACTCCATTTTTGAATTTCAAATTTATTCTCTCTCCAGTTCAATTTCAAGTTCCTAAAGAGGTATAACTATTTCTTCATCAATTCTTTTCTTTCCGGTTCTTCAATTGTCGTTTTTTTTAAAAACAAATTGTTTAGCTTTTTCATCATAATATCGACACTGTCGGTTGGACTAACGTCGGCGTTAGGTGTATTATCATTGGCGGTTGTTGTCATGGACATTGCCGAAAAATTTGTGTGAAGAAAATGACGTTTAAGTGGGGAGAAAAAATAAATCTGTATGCAACCCAAGGTATGGAACTTCTAGTTTGTATTTAACGTAAATGTAGAACCCCAAAAAAATGGGGAGAAAAAAGAAATATGTAATTTCTCGACCGCTGCAACCCAAGGTATGAAACTTCTATGTATTAATTTTTTTTGTTTTTAATCTAGACTTATTAGTATTTTAAAGTTTCTGATACATTATTATCTAAATGGTGCAATGTATCATGATTTAATTTGCAGAATTTCATGTACAATGTTGCTGAAATTTGTGGAATTTTGTATCATACACGACATAGTTTGTATCTAAAATTAATGTAGAACCCCCCCCCAAAAAAATGGGAAGAAAAACTGGATATGTAGTTTCCCGATCTATGCAACCCAAGGTATAAATTTTCTATGTATTTACTTTTTTTGTTTTTTAATTCTAGATTTATTTAGTGTTTTAAAGTTTCTAATTCATTACTTATCTTAATGGTGCAATGTATCATGATTTAAATTAGCGTAGTTCTTAGAAGTTATATGTTGAATATAAAAGTACTTGATACATATTCTTTGAGGAGTTATTGTAATTTTCTGAAATTATTAATACAAAAATAATGTTCAATAGTGTATCATTCAAACCTGTACTTTTTCAGTATGCATCAGATACAAAAGTTTGCTAAAATGTATCAGATGCAAACATAAGATAAACGGTAAGTTACTAATTTAACTGCACTTCTTTGTTTGTATCATGTTTAAGGGTTGGACAATTTGTGTATCATGTTCAACTAGTGGGCATTTTTGTATCATGTGTGGAGTTGTTGTAATTATGTGAAATTATTGAAGATATGTACTATTCTGTGAGTATCATTCAAAATATGTACTATTCAGTGAGTATCATATACACAAAATTTACTAAAATGTTTCAGGTACACACATTAGATACATTGCAAGTTACTAATTTAACTATACTCAATTATTTTGTATCTAGTGTTGGGTAATTTGTGTATCATGTTCAACTAGTGAGCATTTAGTATCAGATACAAATATATGTCAGATTGTATAGATCATCAATTGGTATTAAGTATCAGTTACTCTATTTTATCATTATGTATTAACAAAACACTAAGATATTTTATAGTTACAATTATGTACCATATGATTAACTTGGCATGTTTCTCATGATGATTTACTTTTTGTAGTTGCCTTTGTTGAGTTTCTTTGTGACGAAATCAACATCCCATCAAATGGTTTTCGAGCTGATTATCTTCGCACAAGATATGAAGTATTATTATGGAGATACAATACTGAAATGGCAAAGTGAGACTATGTTAGCAATAAAGATGATCATCTAAAGGGTTGCTTCACTCCACCGCATCAAGATGATTTGGTTCTTGTCGAATAGTGATTATGTATCAATGAATAGACACCATTTGATGTTTTGTTTCTTTTTAAAGATAATTTTACTTAGGTTTTAGAGTGTTACTCTAAAAATTGTTTCATGTCTATTTTTTGAATTTGAATATTTTTTGTTATTGATTATATCATGTAAATTCTTATATTTTGTGTTTTAATTATAGTGTTGTTGATACATAACATATCATCTGATACTTAAATCTTTCACATTATTTATTTGAAGTTCAGAAACATAAGTATCAGTCATAACTAATTTTAATCAATTTTATATAAAGAAAAATGGTGTTTGTTTGATACATTACGTGTATATAATATTTCCCACCAGTTGAATATGCTACAAAAGGAAAGTTCAAAAACACATAATCAATCTTTCACTTAATGTATATGATACATTAGATATGAGTATTATCAATGCATATAAATTACATAATTATGTATCAGATTCACATAAGTTATTATTAAATAACTTGGATATGAGTTTTATAAATGCTTATAGATTCACATAAGTTAATTATGTATCAAACAAATCATTCACACACAAAGTTGAACTAATTTTTATACAAAATAGCAAAGCACACATATATTGTATCGTTACTTCACATTGTTAAAAATTTAAGTTACTTTATTGAAATATAACAGTGCAAAATTTATATAATTGAAAGATTATTCAACATGAACATGAATGTCTTGTATAAATTCAATGATTCACTTTCCTTTGAAAAAAAAAGTACAAGTCCTATGATTGTGACAACGTCCACAACAACTCGTGTATCTCAACTTTTAAAACGGTTAGATATATGTATCTCGTCTTTAATGATACATGTATCTCGCGGTCAAAATATGGTATAGAAACTAATATTACAAACTTTCGCGAATCTTAGTAATTAGGATCTAAAGTAGTGAGAATTATATATTAATGTATCTGCTACATATTCACTGCAATGTAGTAATCAGAATAGTGGGGATGCATATTTGTAATATCTTGCTCTTCAAAACAGCAATTGCATGTGCACAAGATATTTCATCTAGTTGAAATCTTCCACAATTATATTTTTTTTTCTCAAGGCTAACAATGTATCTTCTTCCAGATTCATAAACTAAAAGAATAAATTTAGACGATGCAATAACCTGCAAAAATTAAATAAGTCAATGATACATTAAATGAAATACCATCTTTGGTGTTTTGGAAGCAAGACTGATCAAAGTTTTCTAATGATCCAAGCATTGATAAACATGAAAATATTATAAAGAACATGCTTGAGTTTTGGTCGAGGCAAATTGGATATGGCAAGTACTTGGTGGCATCTCCACTAGTAAGATGTCCATCTCCATCTGTACCAAATTTAACAGCCCCATTCAAAAAACATTTTGGTTTGCTCTTATTTGAACAAAAACACTAAAAAAATTACTAGAATCAGCAAAATTGAACCATTGTTAATAGATCTTCTCGTGTTGTAATGAACATCGATTAATGGGGCTTGATAGATCGCCGGATGTAGCATCAATGTATCTCTCTAGCCATCCTGTTTGTTGTACCAATGGCGGATTTAAGATTCCATCACTTTTGTAACTTTCATAACTCACCTCGTTCACCCAAATTCCTGAATGCCTCAATAAAATCGATATATTCATCTTGTATCAACAACTTTTTTGATTTTTTTGAAATTATCACTTTTTCGACATTAATGGTTGTTCAATGGAGAAGATGTAAATTTGAAATTTGATATTTCTGAATTTGTTACCTATTGGGATATGGATTGATAAGAATCAGTTAGGCGTTAATCAAGGAAACTAAAATAAGTAAAAATAAATTTAGGTGCGTTAATCAAGGAAATTAAATTAAGTAAAAATAAATTTTAACTGATTTGTTCCTTTTTAAGCGTAACAAGAAATTGTTTACAATGTAGCAGATCTAATGTATTCGGACAGTAGGTATGTATCCGACTGCCTCCTTTTTTAAGGGATTTTTGTAAATTGAAAATTAGTAGGGATATAATGTAATTTAGATCTTACACTATGTGATTCCTATAATTTATACTATTCCTTTTATTTCCCAGCCCACAAAAACCCATCAGCCCAATATTCCCTTTATTTCCCAGCCCACAAAAACCCATTAGCATTCCCAATTCCAGCATGCGATCCCACTGCCCTAATATCATCTTCTTCACACGACCAACCCGGAAATTCAGCGAAAATCCCAGAAAATCCGGCGAGAAATCCGCGAAATCGTCTAGACCCTGCAGCAGTTGGCCCATCCCCCCTTTTCAGAAATTTCCCATCCCTTTCACTGTTGCCTTGAAAAAAAAAAGAGGGGAAAGTAATTCGATTTTCAAAATTCAAAATTATACCCGTTTTCCCCTAATTTCCATCTATATATTCATCTTTTTCGATCACTGTTGGAGGGGGGAAGAAAAAATAGAGGGGAAGAAAAAAATAAAGTGGAAGAAAAAATAGGGGGGAAGAAAAAAATAGAGTGGAAGAAAAAATAGAGGGGAAGAAAAAATAGAGTTGGAAGAAGTGGGGAAAAAGGTCTTAAGAGAAGAGAGGGATTGAAACTAAGAAAATTCATCTAAAAAATAAGAGATAGTTTGGCCGGTTCAGTACTTCTCAGGCGTGTTGGTGGAACCTCCTCGTAGCTAGTTCGTTCTCGTCTCAGGACGCTGCCCGGAAAGAGGTGATTTCTTCTCCTTTCCTTCTTGTTATTTACTCAATTTATTTTGTTGTTATTTACTCGATTTATTTTGTTTTAACTTAGAATTATATGTAAAAGTATATACTTAGTAGTCAGTAATGGAGTTCTGTTAGCTTCTCTTTATGCATATTGCAATGAAGTTTAAATATTCAGCTCATTCCTTTACCTGTTGGTACGATAGCATTTGGTTGGTTAGGCTTTCAACATTTGCCGTGTATATTTTAACCTTAATGTATGGTCATTTGTTCTATTAAATAGTTTTCACACGTTTTTTTTTATAAAAAAAATAAAAATTTGTGCTTGTATTATAGAAGAAAAAAAATGTTTTTCCTCATTCCTATTAACAAATAAAAAAAATAAATAAATAAAATAAAATGGAGAGAATATATATATATGAATGTCTTGGCAGTAGTGTCTATCACTAAGACAATAATAATTTGGTTAGTTCATCACATGAATTATACTTTCAAGAAGGCATTTTGTTTAACTTAGATTTCAAATTACCATGTGCAAGTTTGAAATCTTAACGCCAGCATAATCATTGAAAGAGTATCTTCTTTTCATATTCTTTCAAGCTTCTTTAACGGGTACATGCATTGGATTGATATATATTGTTATTCGGAGTCAAAACTTATGGTGCTTTTCCTCTACATTAGTGAGCCCTTGATGAACCATGTCGGGGAACCTTAAATAAATTTAGTTGTCTTGGATGGCTCATTTGTGGAAATTTTATCCGTTTTAACTAAGATGGGTTATCTCATGTTTATCCGATTTAGACATTCTGATCTATTACTTTATGACTCTTTGGTTGATTAGAATGTTTATCTTAGCATGTCACTACTCCCTTTGTTCACTAACAGTGGACTAATCCATGTCCTAATCCTTAATCTTATTTGTCGCGAAGAGTTGTTATTTCACAAATACAAGTGCTAATCTTTCATTTTGTTATCTTTGCATGTGATACCAATCCGAGTTCATTCTGGACTCCACTCTTGCATATCCTTGAGTCGTTTCGAGTCATCCTCATATTTGCGGTGAAAGAGAAGCTGAAACAGTCCCCGGAAAGTCCGAAAACGGGCTGTATTCCTGTCATATACAGCAGTATACACTGGTATACATGGAGAATATTGATATACAGGTCCAAAATTCGAAATACAGATGCTGGAAGTTAAAGTGGGCTGCATACATTCGGTATACAGCCTAAGATACAGAAAATCGGCTAAAATACAGCCTGTATACATAAATATACACTCATTGTGTATGCTGATTTTCAGGGGGCAGAAATGGGCCAAAGCCCATCTTTTGCATGACAGGTCCAAGCGAAAATGGGCCAGAAGGCCCACCAAATCTGGAAATTTGGGAAAAAAGGCCCACATTCTCACTTTCTTATTTTATTCTTATTATTATTTGTATTAATTTTAACCCTTTTATTCGATTTGGTTTAAATTAATTAAATTCCCCAAAAGATGAACTATATTCTTTATGTTAGTCTATTTTAATATTATTCATTTTTTTTTATCAACTCTTACACTGTTTATTAAATATATTAAGACCGAACCTTTTACTTATTCTTCAATTAATTAAAAATGGTTTTCTAAAATGATTCATATAATTTCTAATTAATTTAGTTAAAATCCTAATCACTTGTATTTAAATTCAGATACTTTAATTAAGGTTCCCTTTCCAAAAAAAATCAAAAATGTTCATTATTTAACTATTTTCTCAAAGTTAGCCAAATCTTGTAAATTATTATTCTTATGTTAAATCATTTTTTCTAAAAAAATAGTCAAAATATATTTTAGTCAAGTCGCAGGTTAACCGCATGTTAGCGGACACTTCGAATGCTTAAACCCTTCTCGAAGTGTAAATTGAACCTCGAACCCTTTTTGGTATTTTCAAATGATTTTTTCTGTTTAAATCTTTGAAAATTATAAGTTTTCTTAATTTCTTTTATTAAAAAATTAAGTGGCGACTCTTTTTCTAAATATATATATTTTTTAAAATTGTTTTATACTTAGAATATTTCAAAAAGTGATTTTCCTAAAGGTTAGGAAAATTACGGCATAACAGTATGGGATGCCATTCATACATGGCACAAGTATGACTTGAAGCTACTTATGAAGTGTCCGCTTATATAATGTATGCCTAGCTTGGATTGTTGTTATAGTTGCCTTCCATGATATGATTGACTTAAGTTGATAGTTCCTTGTCAATATGAAGTAGGTCTATAGTGACACCTAGAGATGGTAAAAAAAAAAGAATAGGGTGCCTTCAAGATATGCTTAGTGTGTGGTATTATGGGATACCCCACATGCATTGCACAAGTGTGCCTTGAGGTTACTTAGGAGTGTAGTGCTCTTATGACATGAAAACCTAGGTCTTGACTATGAAAGTGGACTATGACCAAGAATGACCAAAGAGAGGTACTTAGCTTAGGTAGTTTTATGGGATGCTATATTTGCCTTGCACAAATATGCTTGGAGGTGGCTTGTGAAGTAGTTCACTTGAATATGAAAGACTAATGGTTGAAGTATGAAATTATGAATGTCTTACGTTGACTTGTGATGTTATGATACTTTATTGGAGTTATGTTATGAATATGTTATTATCTCTTATGATTATGTTTTATATTGGTATGGTAGCTTTCATACTTGGTACATTTTGTACTAACGCATATTGCCTACATTCTAATCAAATGTAGGGTGTTGGAGATTGAGTTGCTTTGGAGGCTAGGTTTCTAAGTCGTTGGAAGAATTGAAGAATTGGTGAGTCCTCATAATTTCGAGGACAAACCCACTATGTTCCTTTTATGTCATTTCTTATGTTTTAGACTTTATATGGGCTGCGTCCCAAAACTTTTATTCATGTTATTCATAGATGGTTTTGAGACATAGACTTAGTAAAGACTTCCGCTTTTTTTTTGAAATGTTTTCGATAGAATGTTTTAAAGAAAGTTTTAAATTTCCCCTACTTTTCTATGATCGTATGTTATGATGACGCTAAGGGCTTGTATTAGACCCCTTCGGGGTCGAATATGCCATGGTACGTCTAGGGGGTACCCTTGGGTCGTGACAATTATGTTCCTCCCTTGATTCCTCTCTCTAAAATTCTCTGTTTTCTCCGTTCGAGGGATGTTTATAGCCTATTTCTCGAACATAGGAGGTCACATCCTGATCTCTCTGTAAATATTCCATGAATTTATGAAATTTTCGAGATGCCTCTTCAAGGGAATATATTATTCTTTATATCGGCATAAACCATGGTTTAGAGTACCGTAGCCTCCAAGAACCCTAATTGAAATAAAACTCGTCTTGTAGAGTCCTACAAAACTTCGATGTCTATAAAAATAAGGGAAAATGTCTGAAATATATCTGAACTTTGATCGAAATTGTTGTAACGATACTGAACTTTGGAAAGGACCTTTTAACCCCCTGTACTATTTAATAGTGTATTTTAAAGGTATATATGTGCCCACGTGGACACATTACTATTTATAATGATGCAATATTTATGATGTACATGTAGGCACATATATACCTTTAAAATACACTATTAAATAGTGCAGGGGGGTAAAAAGTCATCCATAAAGTTTGGTATCGTAACAACAATTTCGACCAAAGTTGGAATATTTTTCAGACTCTCTTCCCTAAAAATAACTACCATTACTTATTTAACAAGTTTGTAACAAATAAAAAAAAAGGTTTTAGGAGTGACTTCTAAGGTAAACTATTATGTTTACTCTAATAAACAGAAATAAATCTTTGAACTATTTAATATTTTATCAAATTAAAATAATCATAAATTAATAAATCTGCTAAACTTGCTAGTTGCTACCCTCACAATTCACATGGTATGCTAGCTGTACCAATTCTAAAGTATTTTAATTAAGAATCATAAATTATTCATCAACAATGCACCTACTCATATATGATTTCCTTAAAAAAATGGTTAAGCACCTACTCTTCCAAATCTCTCAACGTCAGAGATTAAACGTCAATTTTGTCTTTGATCTCAAATAATTTTTAAAAATGAAAAAATAATCAAGGCCGGTTCTTTATTAATGAGTTTTCAAGTGATATTTCTTATATTTTTACTGAACTTTTTCAGTACAATTATACTATCTGTGTAAAAGTTATTGAGTTTTCAAAAAATCCTATTTAATAAGAGCCTAAATCCGTCTCTGTGTTTGTTTGATTTTACATTGAACTGTTGTAACATATTATCTTTGATATATAATTATATATCATATATACACAATAATACACTATTCATACAATATCGATACATTACATATACATACAACAATTTTTGTTGTCAGTATAGTTACATAATCCTAAGGCAAACGTTAAAAATATTAGGATATCACTTTTTGCTTTTAAGATGCAAATCTACACACACGTGGTATACAAACCGTGAATTGAGAGATGTATTTTCTTTCTTTGAGACGATTAACACCAAATTTAGCGCTTAAATGACTGTCCTAGAGCTAACTAGCGCTCAAATTTGGCTAATTGTTTTTTTTTTTTTTTTTTTGTATTTGAGTAATATATATCAATATTCTAATACAATAACATCTCACTAAATTAATTGTAATGGCTCAGTCCGTTAGTGATATCGTCCGTTTTGGGCTTATGTAACATCTCGCTAATTGGAAGAACTAGAAAGAGTTAGAATTGGAAATAATCATTTTAGGAAAGAATGAAAAATTTGGAAATTTGTTATGTTAAGTTTAGGTTTTTTTGGTCAACTTCAAATGACCATAACTCCTAGCTCAGGATGAGTTAGGTGTGCTTCTAGATACCGTAGGAAAGATCTTGGAATTTTCTTTCCAACGCCGCCGAGTTTGTGCCATTCCAAGTTCGTATGAGTGTTATGCCCATTTGAAGTTAGGCTGTTCAAATAAGGAAAGTCTAGTCCGGATTTTAGAAGGGCTTTATGGTCTTTTTCATACCCTATTAATTTAATTTCGTTTTTGGTAATTAGTTGGGGTCTAAACTGAACTTGGTCAGTTTACGCAATTAAGAAATACGCTAGGTCTTGGAGAAAAGAGAAAAGAAGAGAAAGGAGAAGAAAGTTCAAGATTCGTCAAGATTGTGCGAGTTTGGGTGTGGATTTTGCCAAGGATTTAATCCTACCAGGTATGTGAGACTTTCATAGCGTTGGTTTGGTTCACCCACGCTCCAATCATGTTTGTTTCAGCGAAATTCGTTTCTAGAAAGTTGAAAGTATGATGTTCTTGAATTATGTTCTTGAAGTTTGCTTTAATTCTTGAGATTTGATGGGGTTGTGGAGTTCGTGATGGATTCGTGTCGATTTAAGAGTTGTTTTGAGTTAGATTCTTGGGTATATATACTGGGTATTTGAATCTAAAGAGGGATTGAGAAAAATAATCGAATTTAGGCGAATTGGGGTGAGAAAACGAAGAAGGAAAAAGTCGACCAGGTTTTGGCACGCAAGTCCGCGTCGCGGACGTGCTCCCCCAGTACAAAAAAACCACCTCCGCATCACGGAGAAGACATGGACTCCTCTGTTTCAAAAATAAATTTTGCGATCAAGTATTTAAATGCATATCCGCGTCGCGGACTTGTTTCCAGACAGTAATTTCTTGCTCGTTTCTCATGTTTAACTATCTAAAAACACTCTTAAACATCCTGAGATCTTTCCTATCACTAATTACAATCCTTGAATCCATAATTCAATTCAAGGAAAGTTAAGAGTCAAGTCAAGGAAAGTTAAGAGAAATTCATAAAGTTTTCCAAAATTCTTTTACAAACTTTTTAACTTTGTTTTAAGACTTAAATTTTGAGTTGAGTAAAGAGTAAGAGTAAAAGTTCATTTCTTCAAAAATTATACGGGAACTAAGTATTCCTAAGAGTTAAAAATGTTTTCACATTTGAGCAAGAAAGGGACATCGATTCCAAGAGAGCTTTTAAGCTAAGTTTTTGAGTAATTATCTCAAACTAAAGAAAGAAGTTTTAGTTTTAAAACATATGAGCTAAGTATATCTTTGGGAGTAGTATTGAGCACCGATATGGGGATGCGAGTTCATAATAACTCAAGTCTCCCTAAACCATGTAGCCATCATGGGTAGTAAAATGGTCATACTTTTTAGATGATTCCTTAAGTGCTTTTTAGCATAGACTAGTGGATCCATTTAGTTAAGGCATCCCATATAACGGCAAAGTATAGGACAGTTCTGGCAGTGTGGGCAAGACCTTGTATAACCATTTAGTCTCATAGTGATGGTTGTCGGTTAGAAAAACTCCCACAGTATTATATTACTATATATGTATACTGAGTTGTTATTGCATTTCTTTAACAAATGGAGTTGTTACTACTGTTTTAAATGCTTTGTATAACTGCATCATTAATGTTATGTTACTTTGCATTGAGTTAAGTTATCCATGAGTTGAGTAAAGTCAAAGTAAATGTTCCTTTCACATTCTTTTCAAGCTTACATATGTTTTAGTATTCCCCTCGAATACTCGTACATTCAATGTACTGATGCCATTTGGCCTGCATCGTCTTATGATATAGACACGGGTAATCAGGATCAGCATCCAGGGCCCTGTTGTCCAGTTGAGCACTCAAAGTCAGTTGGTGAGCCTCCTTGCTTTCCGGAAGACTCTTTTTACTTTGCTTTCTAGTATTTCAGTTGTTAGGATTATCGGGGGTCGTGTCTCGACATCCCTCATTGTTTTAAAGGCTTCATAGATAGTTAGTAGTTCAATTGTCTTTACACTATTATTTCTTATGTTAATACTTGAGTTGCCATTTATGGCTAGTTGAATGTTTATTCTTAAACGTTCTAAGTTTATATGAGATAGTTCAATTATAAAAGCATTTGATCATTGTAATAATGCTTAGAGTCTTCCGCTGAGTAAGTAAGTCAGGCCAAGGGTTCGCTTGAGGCCAGCAATGGTTCTCGAGTGCCAGTCCCGCCCAGGGTATAGGCTCGGGGTGTGACAAACTCGGTATCAGAGCACAGGGTTCAAGAGTTCTAAGAAGTCTATGAAACTGTGTATGTAGAGTCCTTGTTATCTGTGTGAAGTGTGCCACATCTATAATTAGGAGGCTGCAACACTTAGGAAATCACCTCACTTCTTTCACACTAATTTCGTGCATTAGAGTTTGATCTCTAAAAAGTTTCTTCTAATTCATGCTTGTGCGTGTTTTTCAGTTAATCATGCCTCCACGAAGAGCAGTCTTAGGTCGTCCTGCTAGGAGGAACATTAAGGAGCAAGGGGTACATAATGCACCTGAAGTGCAACCCCAAGGAGAAGTCACGAATGCTGAGTTCAGGGAAACGATTCGAATATTGAGCCAAGTTGTGACTAACCAGGTTGGGCAACAAAGAGGAGCTAGACATGAAGTGGCTTATACTTCGAGGATCCGAGTGTTCTTGAGGATGAATCCTCCAAGTTTCACTAGTTCAAGCACTACTGAGGATCCAAATAACTTTATTGAGGAGCTGCAAATGGTATTTCAAGTTATGCATGTTGTCGATGCTTAGCGGGTAGAACTAGCTGCATATGAACTGAAGAATGTTGCTAGGATTTGGTTCGACCAGTGGAAGAAGGGTAAAGCTGAAGGAGCACAACCTACGAGTTGGGCTTGTTTTGAGGAGGCCTTCTTGGGGCATTTCTTTCCCCAAGAATGGAAAGACGCCAAGGTACGAGAGTTTCTCACTCTTAAGCAGGACTCACTAAGTGTTCATGAGTACAGCTTGAAGTTCATCCAACTATCCCGTTATGCTCCGGAGATGGATGCGGATATGAAAAGCAGGATGAGTCTTTATGTTGTTGGACTGTATCGTCTGTCGAGTAAGGAAGGTAAGGCTGCAATGCTAATATGTGACATGGATATATCAAGGTTGATGGTCTATGTGCAACAGGTTGAGGAAAAGAATTTGAAGGATAGGGAGGAGTTTAGAAACAAGAAAACTAAGACAGGAAATAAGTCCGGGCAGCAAAGAAGTAATGTGAATCGTTCGTCCTTTCAGCAAAAGCAAAAGGGACCTGCTCTATCATCTGCTAGTGCACCTTCACCCAGAGACAAATGTGAGTATAATGGTCAGAATTCGCAGAACTTCAGAGCTAGACCTGTGAAGTCTCAAGGTAGTGTGGCACAAGGAGGTAACTGGGCTCCTGCATGTGCTAAATATGGTAGGACCAACCCGGGTAAGTGTCGCGATGGCTCCATAGGTTGTTTCAAGTGTGGACAATAGGGTCATTTCATGAAAGAGTTCCCCAAAAACCTATAAAGTAATATGAATCAGGGTAATAGAGCCAAATCTTCATCAATTGGTCCACCAAACAGGGCTGGACCTAGAGGAGCTACTTCTGGTACTGGCGGAGGAGCAAACCGCCTTTATGCGATCACTAGTAGTCAAGAGCAAGAGAATTCTCCAGATGTTGTCACTGGTATGATCAAAGTCTTTACTCTTGATATTTATGCTTTGTTATACCCAGGAGTGACTTAGAATTGGAAATAATCATTTTAGGAAAGAATGAAAAATCTAGAAATTTGTTATGTTAAGTTTGGGTTTTTTTGGTCAACTTCAAACGACCATAACTCCTAGATCAGGATGAGTTAGGTGTGCTTCCATATACCATAGGAAATATCGTGAAATTTTCTCTCCAACGCCGCCGAGTTTGTGTGATTCCGAGTTTGTATGAGTGAGATATGCCCATTTGAAGTTGGGTTGTTCAAATAAGGAAAGTCTAATCCGGATTTTAGAAAGTCTTTATGGTCTTTTCTATACCCTATTAATTTAATTTCATTTTTGGTAATTAGTTGGGGTCTAAACTGAACTTGGTCAGTTTACACAATTAAGAAATACGCTAGGGCTTGGAGAAAAGAGAAAAGAAGAGAAAGGAGAAGAAAGTTCAAGATTCGTCAAGATTGTGCGAGTTTGGGTGTGGATTTTGCCAAGGATTTAATCCTAGGAGGTACGTGAGACTTTCATAGCATTGGGTTCGTTCACCCACGCGCCAATCATGTTTGTTTCAACAAAATTCATTTTTAGAAAGTTGACAGTATGATGTTCTTGAAGTTTGCTTTAGTTCTTGAGATTTGATGGGATTGTGGAGTTCTTGATGGATTCATGTCGATTTAAGAGTTGCGTTGAGTTAGATTCTTGGGTATATATACTGGGTATTTGAATCTAAAAAGGGATTGAGAAAAAGAATCGAATTTAGGCGAATTGGGGTGAGTAAATGAAGAAGGAAAAAGTTGAGCAGGTTTTGGCACGCAAGTCCGATCCGCGTCGCGGACTTGCTCCCCTAGTGCACAAAAACCACCTCCACGTCGCGGAGAAGATGCGGACTCCTCTTTTTCAAAAATAAATTTTGCGATCAAATATTTAAATGCATCTCCGCATCGCAGACTTTTTTTCAGATAGTGATTTGTTGCTTGTTTCTCATGTTTAACTATCTAAAAACACTCTTAAACATCCTGAGAACTTTCCTATCACTAATCACAGTCCTTGAATCCATAATTTAATTCAAGGAAAGTTAAGAGTCAAGTCAAGGAAATTTAAGAGTCAAGTCAAGGAAAGTTAAGAGAAATTCATAAAGTTTTCCAAAAGTCTTTTACAAACGTTTTAACTTTTTTAAGACTTAAGCTTTGAGTTGAGTAAAGAGTAAGAGTAAAAGTTCATTTCTTCAAAAATTATACAGGAACTAAATATTCCCAAGAGTTAAAAATGTTTTCACATTTGAGTAAGAAAGGGAACATCGATTCCAAGAGAGCTTTTAAGCTAAGTTTTGAGTAATTATCTCAAACCAAAGAAAGAAGTTTTGTTTTAAAACATATGAGCTAAGTATATTTTTGGGAGTAGTATTGAGCACCGATATGGGGATGCGAGTTCATAATAGCTCAAGTCTCCATAAACCATGTAGCCATCATGGGTAGTAAAGGATCATACTTTTTAGATGATTCCTTAAAGTGTTTTTTAGCATAGACTAGTGGATCCACTTAGTTAAGGCGTCCTATATAACATCAAAGTATAGGACAGTTCTAGCAGCGTGGGCAAGATGATGTATCACCACTTAGGCTCATAGTGGTGGTTATCGATTTGAGAAACTCCCACAGTGTTATATTACTATATATGTAAAGTGAGCTGCTATTGTATTTCTTTAACAAATTGAGTTGCTACTACTGTTTTAAATGCTTTGTATAACTGCATCATTACTGTTGTGTTACTTTGCATTTGAGTTAAGTTATCCATGAGTTGAGTAAAGCCAAGGTAAGTGTTCCTTTCAGATTCTTTTTCAAGTCTTACTATATGTTTAGTATTCCCTCGCATACTCGTACATTCAATGTATTTATGTCATTTGGCCTGCATCGTCTTATGATGCAGACACAGGTAATCAGGATTAACATCCAGGGCCCCGTTGATCCAGTTGAGCACTCAGAGTCAGTTGGTGAGCCTCCTTGCTTTTCGGAGGACTCCTTTTACTTTGCTTTCTAGTATTTCAGTTGTTAGGATGATTGGGGGTCGTGTCTCGACATCCCTCCTTGTTTTAGAGGCTTCATAGACAGTTAGTAGTTTAGTTGTCTTTATATTGTTATTTCTTATGTTAAGACTTGAATTTCCATCTATGGCTACTTGAAAGTTTCATTGTTCTTTTATAAATGCATTTAATCATTGTAATAATGCTTAGAGTTTTCCGTTGAGTAAGTAAGTCAGGCCAAGGTTCGCTTGGGGCCAGCAATGGTTCTCGAGTGCCAGTCCCGCCCAGGGTGTAGGCTCGGGACGTGACAACCTAGATCTGCACGACTTTAAAATGCGTCATTGGTTAGTAAGATCTACTTACTTAAATACCCAACATTTTTCCTGTGTTTTACCGATGTGGGACTTCTAATCTTAAGTTGGGGCGTCACATACACCCCTTCTATGGACTCGGCGTCCTCGCTGAGGTTTGCCCCACCGTATGGGATTTACCTATACTCACCATTAAGGTTTGCCCTGCCTTAGTGGGATTTACCTAAACTCAAGTGAACTCTGGCCTACATCGACAAGATTGACACATGAGTGACTTTCATATCATTTGTAACGGTCCAACCCTAGTGATATGGTCTGCTTTGGGCCTAGGCTCGCACGACTTTAAAACACGTCACTAGTTGGTAAGACCTGCTTAGTTAATCACCCAACATCTCTACTGTGTTTTACTGATGTGAGACTTCTAATCTTAAGTCAGGGCGTCACATTAATATAGGTGGGATCATGAAATATTATTATTTTGTAGATGTATTATTTAATCGATAAATTAATATTTATTAATTTAAAGAGTGTTTTGAGATTAACGAAGGTTAATCTTGATTACATCAAAATCGTTGTATCTTACTAATTTATGTATCATATTTATTGAATTAATGTAAAAATAATTTTATTATACATAAAGTACAATGAATACATTAATAATGTTGATGATGAAGTTGAAAATGATACAATATCTTTGGAACCAGTTGCACGTAAGAAAACACTTATCACATCTAGAACTCTTCACATTTTATGGTGTAGTTTGAAAAGACAACAATGAAACTTTTGAATGCAATAAGAAAAGTTAGACATGAACTTCAATTAGATTAAATTTTAACAAAAAACAAAACACAATAAAATTATATTTCACTTTATTGTCTTAAATATATTTGTATTGGCTACCTTCACGTGGTATTCTAGTTGTACCAACTCTAGCATAAACCATGCATGTTATCAAATCTCTCAACATCAGAGATTACATGGTTTTCTATTCATCTCAAATAATTTTTAAAAAATGAAAAAATAATCAAGGCGGGTTTTCTTTCTACCATTGGACCAAAATCATACTTTATTAATGATCTATATTGATTTTACATTGAACTATGGTAATATATTATATTTATATTTGATATATAATTTATATCATATATACACGATGATGCACTATTTATATAATATCGATATATTACACATATATACAACGATTTTTGTTGGTAGTATAGTTACATAAGAATCCCTAAGCCAAGAGTTATAAATATTAGGATATGACTTTTTGCTTAAGATGCAAATCTACACACATGGTATGATACGGTACAATATTTGAAAGTTTTGATATCATAATTTTAGTAATCAATTTTTAAAACATTATATCATTACTATACTTTGGTATGATTCGATATATTGAAGTTTGATTTCGTTATTCAACGATATGGTAAATCGGTAACCATAATTTGTTTAGTTTCAACTATAATATACTCGTATAATAGAATATTATGACTTCGATAATAAATAAAAATGTTTCAATTATATCATACTAACACATTACATATGTAGAAATATATATGCAAAATAAAGTACAAACAACTCATTTTTTTAATCAATTACAATTCAAATATATTTCAATCAAAATATCGTAGTCAATTTTTAGGTTTTAAACATTTAGTTTATACTAATACTAAGTTGCATATTTGTTAGTATATATATATATATACCATACCAAATATCATAATTTCAAAATCGACAATATTAAAAAATTTAATATAATATAATAATTCGATATATATAATACCATATCAATCCCTCCTACACATGGTATACAAAAATAGACATGAGAGTGTGGGGTGTGTCAATTCCAGAAAAGAATAATGAATACTCCCTCTGTCCAACGTGATTTATTTTTTCAACGCCAAATCAATTTGAAGTTCATTTGATCTGAATCAGACATCAACCATACATGATACATGTGACCAAATCTCTCAATATCACATTTATTGCTAAGCAACTACTCTTCCAAAATAAATAATAAATTATATTATTTGTATATTAATAAGCGAAATATATAAACGGAGTTTTGAAAAAATTTAAAATGTATAAATACAAAATTTGTATATACTTATCCTATTAATATATTTGCAAGCGAAACATACAAATCGACAGAACTATACAAATCGCAGCCTCCATAGCAAACAAAACTATAGCTATAAGTGCAATTATCAAAATTATTGTTATAAAACCAACTTAACAGAGGTTTCATTTGATTGGTCAGTGCAAGTTGACTTTGATAGATTAATATTAACTTGTACATTCATTCAATTTTAGAAAGGAAAAGAAATGACTTCTAAAAACACTCTTGTTAATGGTTTGAACAAATTCTCAGACCCTAACTATGTTTCAATTTTCGACACGACGCTTCGTGACGGAGAGCAAGCTCCTGGTGCCGCCATGACCGCTAAACAAAAAATGGACATTGCACATCAGCTAGTCAAGCTTGGTGTTGATGTTATTGAGGCTGGTTTTCCAGCTTCCTCTGAGGTTGAGTTTGAGCTTGTAAAGTGTATAGCACATGAAATTGGTAATGTTAAATTAAATGATCGTCTTATTTAACAAAATGTTATATATATATATATATATATATATTACCATGCGTATTTATATTATGTCTCAACAGGTAATAGCATAGATGAAGAGGGCTATGTACCGATGATTTGTGGTTTGGCGAGATCTACTAAGGAAGATATCGATAGAGCTTGGGAGAGCTTGAAGTATGCAAAGACACCGATGATTCATATGTTTATCTCGACAAGCGATATACATATGAAGTATAAATTAAATATGAGTAGAGAACAAGTTGTGGAGAGAGCAAGGAGCATGGTGACTTATGCAAGAAGTCTTGGGTTCAAGCATGTTAGGTTTGGCTTGGAAGATGCTACAAGGTTTGCAAGTTTTACCTAGGACTATATATATATAGTTTTTGATTTTATACCACTAATTAGCTTGAGTTGTCACTGTCAGATCTGATAAGAAGTTTCTTTGTGATATTATTGGAGAAATTATCAAAGCTGGTGCAACATGCATTTGTCTTGCTGATACTGTTGGATGCAATTTACCAAATGAATTTGGACAACTAGTTGCTCACGTAAAAGCTAATACCCCAGGAATTCAAAATGTGATCCTTGCGGTACACTGTCACAATGATCTTGGACTTGCTACTGCCAACACATTAGCTGTATGTATTTGTTAGCTTCTAACTAAAAATATAATATATCGTTAGTTTGAGTCTCATACGTCGATGGAATTCAGGGAATTTGTGCAGGAGTAAGTCAAGTAGATGTAACCATCAATGGTATTGGTGAAAGAGCTGGAAATGCTTCTCTAGAAGAGGTGAGGGAGAATAACCTTTAATTATTTTTATATATATAAAATGTTAATCTATCTCTAGCTAATTAATATTATTGTTATTTCTATTTTATATAGATAGTAATGGCCATAAAATGTCGTGGAGAGGAAGTACTAGGTGGTGTCTATACTGGGATTAATACAAAACATATATTCACAACAAGCAACATGGTAAGTATATGTATTTTTTAGTTGTTAAAATTAATTATGCATATAATAATATTGTTATACATATATATGCAGGTAGAGGAGTATAGTGGACTTAAGCTGCAGCCACATAAGGCCATTGTGGGTGTTAACGCTTTTTCTCATGAAAGTGGAATTCATCAGGTGAAGATCGACCAACAACCTTAAATTAAATCTCAATTGTGCCACAGACTTTGTTAATCTGTCAAGTTTTATAGGCCAACATACCATGTGAAGGTAGGGTACAAGTTAATGTTAATCTGTCAAGTCTAACGAATCAAATCAAATTGATAAAAAAAATAAATTAAGTTATCATTTGATTTAATTGATTTGTCGTTGAAAAAAATAAATCACATTCGTCATTTTTTTTTCTTTCTAAAATTGGATGAGTGAATAGATAATGTACATCAACGTGATTTATATTTATATACACTTAGTAGTTATGGTGTATTATGCCTAATTAAAGTTTTAAAGATCATCTCATAGGCTGAGTTAACAAACTCAGTTCCATTATCAGACCTGATAATTTTCACCTTTTGATTAAATTGAGTATCTATGTACCTTAGAAACTGCTGCAAAGACACACACACTTGGGATCGTTTGGTACAAAGATTAATAACACAGGAATTAGTAATGCAGGGATTAGTAATGTAGGGATTAATAGTGCAAGGATTAGTAATGCAAGGTTTATTTTTATCAAGTGTTTGGTTCATTGTTTCCTACTTCATCTTGTGTTTGGATTAAAACTAGAGCTGTCAATATGGGCTAGCCCACCCCATCCGGGCTAACCCATACATGCTTTGACATTTTACGGGCCAGGCCAGGCTAGCCCATTTTTGGTGTGGGCCAGAAAACGGCTGGCCCAACCCACAAGTACATGGGCTACAGGCTTGCCGGGCCAGCCCACTTTTTTAAAAGTTATATATTTTTTATAATTATTAAATTAAATTATAAATTATAATTTAAAAATATTATCATAAATATCGACACAACAATATTACATGGTGTTAATGTTACTACTTGTTAATCAAATCCACAAATAAAATTATCTTTATAATATTTATTAAGTTTTTTTTCAAGTAAAGTATAAATATCTAAATTGAAATATTAACCTAACTGTTTTGCAATTATCACAATAAAACATAAAAAATAAGACAATATTCCAACCATAAAAAAGTAAAAAATAAACTCCTTAAAAAATCATGAAACTTATGACGTATCTAACACTTCATGAAACCTATGGCGTATCTAACACTTCATGATCATCTTCATCAAGCATATCTGAATCAACTTGTGGGAAGGTTGTCTTAACATCTTCATTTTCTTTTGCAATTTATATGCGGTTTCAGTTAGTTAAATATTAAAAAATAACTAAATTGAGAATTATAATATTTAAATGTACACAAAAATTTATTACAAGTTTGAGAAAAACCATGTAACCAGTTCGAGTAGCAACAAGTGTTTGGACATTTTCATGGTGGATGCAACTTCTATACTTAGTGATTTCCTAAAAAACTTTAAATAGATTTTGAATTTGGATCTCTTTAATTTTAAATTTTAATATTATATTATATTTTTTAATTCATTTTTATTGGCCCACGGGCCGGCCCTACCTATATTTCTCAAGCCCCACAAATCAGCAGACTTATTCAGGCCAGGCTAAAAAGTCTTTTTTTAAAATGGGCTCCAAAATTTTTAGCCCAGCCCTATTAAATCCCGGGTTAGGCCAGGCCGGCCCAACAGGCCTAGCCCATATTGACGGCTCTAATTAAAACTCTATAAAAAGTTTCTTTCCAATTATACCCTTGTATTATTATATAATTAGGTCAAGGGAGATAATTGTCGGACAATGTTATTTTTTTTATGACCTTCTAACTAGCTAGGTGAAGAACAATTTTGTTGTCATGATTGCTATTTTTCACTTGAATTATTTCAGGATAAATAATTGTCATTTTAATAAATTTAGCACTCACAAAATGACATTTTTCAATTTAAAAAAGATAAAATCATCTACTTTTAAAAACCGATAAGACGGTAAAACAATACTTAGTAAAATTGAGTAAACCATCTACATTTACACATAAAATTGCAAGTTATAGTTTTAATATGTATGCAATTTTATAAATTGTTCAAAATACAAATAATTAGAAAACCACACACACATATATTATACATTCAATTAAGAAACATCATGTGGTGATATATTTACCTTTTTAATTAGTATATGTTAAATTCACATTTCAAAAATTGTATTGAATTTACTTAGTAACAAACAACTCTCTCTAATAATTTATATGCTAATTTATTTAAATTAATTTTACTAATACAAATATAAAACATAAAATCAAGAAAATAAACAAAATGATTAAAATGATTTGAGGGATATTTTTGTCTTTACATAGACTTATCCCATGGTATTAAATTCTATGTATTACTAATACCTCCAAATAGAAGGTCGTAGTAATACATCCTCTAATACCATGTAGGGTGTATAACTAATCCATGAATTAGCTATACATAGGCCCAAATTCTTACCATACATAGTACTATATAATACCATACATAATACATGGACTATTTCTCCTAATACTTCCTACCAAATGACCCCTTAATATCTAGGTAAGAACCCAAGAGAATTCATAAAGAGATGAAAGAAGATGATGAAATCAGATTTTATAAAATCTATTTTAATATTTGGAGTACATGTGTATTTATATACATTTTAGTAGTTAGGAGATAGTTAGTTAATTATAACTAATTTTTAATCCTAACTATTGGACACTAGCCTAATTAACAACCTTAGGCAGCAATGACTAAACTACCCTTACAATGTCTATTTTAGTCATTAACAATATTCATAATTTGAGTAAGTTAAAATAAGAAAATCTACTACACCCTCCGTCCCATTTTATGTGAGGTAGTTTGACTTGACATGAAGAAAAAAAGAAAGACTTTTTAAACTTGTGGTCTAAAATGAATTATAGAAATTTGTGTAGATATAAATCAATTCATTAAGGGTAAAATGAACATTTTAAAGTTAAACTGTTACCTTATATAAAAATGTGTCTTTTTTTTTTTAACCGACAAAAAAGAAAAATAAGTCATATAAATTATGATAGAGTGAGTAAAATCTACCTTCTAAATAACATTATGTTCTCAATTTAAAAAGTTTCATTCTTCTTTTTTTTATTAAATTATACGTATTTAATTTAGGATGGAATACTAAAGAACAGAAGTACATATGAGTTTATATCTCCTGAAGATATTGGATTTATTCGTGCAAGTGAACATGGTATTAAATTGGGAAAACTCAGGTACGCATTAATTTTTTTATTTTTCATACAATCATTGTTTTATTAAGATGATGTTGTGATACAATTGTTGGATTTATTATGCTCCTAAAGTTCTCAATGATTCATTTCGATCGATTATTTTACAAAATTTATATACATTTTTCAAAATATATCGTCTCAGTGGTTTTATTTTTTTATTAATATTGGTACGGTTCGCTTTCTACAATAAGAAAATAGTTATCTACTAGCCATGTTTTCTTTCTGTGATAATGCCATAGATTTCAGGTTCGATAGTCTCGAGAAGGTATTAGCCACTGGTGACCACTTTCTAGCCTTTCGAAAACGACCCTCTCCTTACAGTCAAGTGGTTGAACGACCTCCATCCTCCTTAACTATGTATGACTAATGAACTCCTCGCCTTAGTCCGTTCTTTTCCTTCTTTGGGCTCGGGTCGTTAGTAGCCGTGGTAGTAATGCCCCGGAGCCCAGCTACCGATGGAAAGATTGAGCATAAAAAAATATAGAGAATGAGCTATTACGTGCAAATATTGGAAATTCGATAATAAGAGTCTGATCTTAGATTATTGCATTATCATTTTAGTTCTTTTTTCCATGTGTGCTACTCTCTATTTCACTTTATTTAGTCGTTGTTGCTGCTTTCATTTATATAGTCTCTTTTTCGAGTTATTTTGAAATGTTTTACTTAAGTCGATAGTTGATATCGAAAACAACCTCTTCATCTTTATAAGGTTTTTAATGGTAAGATTTGTGTACACTATTTTTTACAGAATCCACTTGTGAAATTACACGATGTATGTTGTTCCTGATATTGTTGGATTAATTTTTTTTTTAAAAGTATATTATGTAAGAGTCACAAGTAAAAGTTTAGAACATGTTACAATGCATACTTGCATATACTGAATTTTGACAAAAGCTTTCAAGATATTTTTACTATTTAAAAAGTGATGAAATTAAAAGAACATGAAAAATGATCAAAAGAGAAATTCATTCCACTCTTCTATAGTAATAATGTAAAGAAAATTAACTAAAGACAAAAATAAAATCACATATGTGTAAAGATATCAAATAAGATAAAACTCAAAAAAAATGAATCTAATAAAGAATTCAATAAGATAAATTTAAATCGTATCAGAAAAAAGATATTCAATCTAAATCTAATAATTCTTTTATTGCAGTGACATTGACATATTGTGACACAAATTGTTCATGTTTTTTCTTGTCGACTTACATATTTATTATGTTCCTTCCATTTTATTTTATTTGATAATATTTTTTTTAGAAAGTATTTAAGAGAGAATGATTATTTCATTTATATTTGAAATCTTTTAAATTTTGAATTTTGTATTCTACCTTTGACAAATTTGATAACATGGTGAATATTTTGTGCAGTGGGCGTCATGCATTGAAAGCCAAAATGCTTGTGGTAACATACATATTCTAAGAGTTCAACAATTAAATTATGATATTTTTATATCGATATGTATTAACACTCAATTTATTTTGTCATAGCTTGGATATAATTTTGAGGAAAAAGTACTTGAAGACCTCTTTTGGAGATTTAAGTCAATGGCTGGTAGTAAAAAGGTAAATTATATTGTTGATGTTTTTTTATGGGATAAGACACTAGTACCCCCTAGACTATGACCGAAATCCCAGAGACACACCTTAACTAAATTAAGGTCCTATTACCCCTCTGAACTTATTTTTTTGTAATTTTGTACACCTTTTTATCCTACGTGGCCTCCAAACATCTCCCACGCGCCTCACTAATTAAGTGGAGTCACAGAGTGTGCCACGTAAGTCAAAAGGTATACAAAATTACACAAAAAATGAGTTTAGGGGGGTAATAGGACCTTAGAATAGTTAAGGTGTGTCTCTGGGATTTCAATCATAGTGTAGGGGGTACTTGTGCCTTATCCCTTTTTATATCGATGAAGTTTACTTGAGAAATTAAAGATTTACGAGGTTAAAGAAACTAAGCAAATGTGAGAAACATATAGTAATATATATAGAAGAACGTACAATAACGCGATTACCAAATACTACTACTAACGTGGAGAAGTGTAGAGACAAAGTATGACACCTTAACAGTAGTGTAGCTCCACCCTGGTAAGGATTACGTATATCCTATCCTACATAAACCTTATAAAATTCTACTAGGTATATATTGTTGTTATTGTATGTTTTTACCTATTTATCTGTTCTTACATTTGTGTTTTTCTTCAGAATATAACAGATGATGATTTAAGAGCACTTATATCAAATGAAGCTATCCAGACTCAAATTGCTTGAAAACTTGGAGATGACTACACAAATACATGTAAATAATACTTTCTTTATTTTTACTGGTCTTCTTTAATTAATTAACTTAGTTTTATAATATTTATTTATGCAAAGGATTGCTGTTAAATGGAAATATTATTTGATACAGGAGGTTCTCACCTATTGATGGCAGAGCTTATCTAATGTTGCAACAGCCAAGGGTTTTGTGCTACATTAATTGATGTATTAAATTTACTTAAAGGCTCTAAGGTGTGGATTCAACATTTTAATTTTATAAGTTCAATCTTTTAAAGTTTTTACTTTTTAGTATTGATCTTCTTGTACTTTCTAAACCATGAGTTTAGACTTTTATTTGTTGTAATTTTAATAAATTTATGATCCGCGTTAAAAGTATTGAGTTAAGATAAATATGATATGTGCATGTTGTGTCCGCCACTAGAGTTGGGGTATGCGCCTATATAATATCCTAAAGAGTCTTGAGTAAGAGCCATCTTTTTAATGTAAATATCTATATTTTAATAATTTCTACATTATAGCAAAAGTAACTTGAAATATATTAATTTTATAAAATAAATTTATATCAAGTTAAATAGTGCCACATAAAATGAAACAGAAAAAATACCAGCTAGCATATATATGTTCATAATGCACACTTAATCATAAAAGTTAGTAGGATTTTTAAATTGTGACTTCTGATTTATTTTGTTATTTTAACTTGAAAATAAAAATAAATATTACTTCCTCTGTCCCAATTTATGTGACACTATTCGTTTTTCGAGAGTCAAACAGTTTAAGTTTGACTGGGAATTTGCGAATAGAATCTTCAAAAAATTTTAAATGAAATTTATATATTTGTAAACTACATAAAAAGTACTATAATTCACAACAATTTATAATTCAAAATGTTTAAAAGATCTATGAAAAATTTACGGTCAAAGATAGATTTGTTTGAACCTCGAAATTCAAAAAATGCCACATAAAATGAGACGGAGGGAGTATAAAATGCTAAAAAAAGACCACAATCCAAAAGCTCTTAGGATATTTTGGTAAGCTAATTATAATGGTCCCTTACTTACCAGATGTACCAATTCTAAGTATTGAAAACGTGTTCTATTTGTGGCATTGGTGAAAATGGTGAGGGAGGATAAACTTTTATTATTTTTTTGAGGTTATATATTGTGAGGAACTGAGGTTAAGCTGCAGCCACATATATGCATATCTTCCACTAACCTTTCGGTGGAAGAATCAACTACTAACCCAACTTAATCCATCAAGATAAGTTATGAAAACCAAATTATGAAAGAAAACAACTCAGAAACTTAAAATTTGATAAAGGATTGAGTTTCTGTACACTCAATCAAAAGTCAAAACATTTATGAATCAACCCCTAGAAATTGAAAGTGGTAGTACCCAAACTCTAATTAGTTAATAATGGGGTTGCAACCCCAAATGCTAGGAAACATAAAATTAATAGTCTAAAATCAGTGTCCGAAAAATGGACAAGAAGATGTAGAGAAACCCATGACATCCTAGAAGAATAGCTCGCCCTTGGATTCGAAGTCAAGTGTCTCTCAACCTGCGGCCTCGTATCAGCTACCTAGATATGTCTTATACTCAATAAAAAAAAGAGCAAGTGCAGTATTAGTACACAACAATAATGTACTGGTACGATCACACAACCAGTTCCAAACTACGAATGTAAACAAACAACTACAACATAGTAAACATGGGTCAACACTTATAACAACAATCACGAACACATAGACTCCTAGTCACAATATCCTGAATCAACCAATAATTGGAAGATTTTCCATATGATCACAATTACACATACCAGTCCTTTCATGGAACCATAAATACTTATACCCGATCCTCCCACGGAATCCACACACAAATTGTAAGTGTACCAGCGTGGTACCCAAGACAACTAGTGTTAGTATTCATACTAGGCATGGTATTCGAGGAAACCGTTAGTGTTGACACCCAATTTTGACCCTCCCCGATATAAATTAATTTTCGAACTTCTTAAATTCCAAACGATTTGAAATAATTGACTTTATAAAATTCAAAATATTTTTCAAGTTACTTTTAATTGATTTTATCATTTTTATAATTTTTAAGTAATATATATATTTTATATAATTTTGCATATAATTAGTATATTTTAAAAATATTTCGAAAATCATCTCAAAAAGATTTTAATTTTAGTAAGTATTTAATTAAATTAGCTTAGTTTAAATTGTAGTTAATATTTTTGAATTAATTAATTTTTAAGTTAATTATTTTATTTCGTTAAGATCAAGAAGTTCATTAATTAATTATATTAATTTGTCATATTTAATTATTAGCCAAATTTGTTAATTTAACTCAAATTGACTATTTCTTAAACTCCAAGATATAACCCTTTTCACCTTGCCTTAAACCCATTTTCGGACCCGTTTTGGGCCTATTTAAATCAGGCCCATTATTCAGCAACCCAATGCCATTTCCTCATATTAAGCAGCCCATTTCCCTTAATTTTTCAACAATAATCCAATTCCAATCCAGCAGCCTCAGCCTTGCGCGTGCGTCTCCCTCGTTTTCTCGTACGGAATCTAGATGTCTCCATCTTGTGCTTCATCTGTCCTTGCACCAAATCGGACAGCTCCCCTCAAAGTTCCGTTAAGAAATTGGTACTGGTCCAGCAGCAACCTTGTCCTCCAGGGAGAAATTCGAATTTGAAAATTTGGAATGGACCCTAATTCCCCTTCGTTTCCCCCCCTTTTTTCAGCCTAAAATCTCCTCTACTTAAGCGTCTTTCTTCTTCTTTATTTGGGTGGGTTTTTTGCTGGTAGACAAAAAAAAAAAGGTTGGAGATAACTCATAGGGGGGAAATTTCATTTTTTAAGTTTCAGTTTCTTTGGATTTCATCTAAGAAACAGTGACTAGAATTACATATAGGAATAGATTCGTTTAAAAAAAAAAAGAGGGCACTCATTAGAACAGGGGAAAAATGCAGTGATATATGCTCTCAAGAGAAATTTCGACTTCTATAGTCATTGAGTTAAGAGCTTCGAATCTGGAGCTCTCGTCCTAAGCTCTTTGTTCTTTTTCCCCGGAACTTCCATTGGAGTTCCTTTCACGTGGTGGTGGAAAGCTTTTCAACTCGTCGTCTCAGTTCACTGCCTGGAAGAAGGTAAAAATCTCTCCTCTTAGCTCTGCCTCGTTAACCTCTAATCATTCTTTATTTTTTGGTTATGCGTTTAAATCGATAGAAATCCTTGTTCATTGCTTGTTCGCTGAAATTTGGATGGGTAGTTTAGTATTCTGTTCCTTTTCTTTGATTACTGCTAATTCGCATGTGATTCTTTAAAATGTTGAAATCTTCCAGCAAAGTTAGCTTATTTCTTGTGTTTATCTGATTATGTTCGCTGATTGCTCTTTCCTATGTTTTGGGGTTTCAACTGTTGTCAGTCTGCCTTGGTCCAAATTTGTTCATAATTAGTATTGCTCTTGAGTTTAGTCGTTTAGACGTTCTTAATCATGTATTAGTTATCAGTTTAATGACATAAATTTCCGTATCTTGCTTAAAGTGCAGCTGCTGCTTGGGTTAAGAAGTTAAGGTGGTTATTTTAGTTCAAATATAAAGCCGTACATGTTGTGTTGCATAATACTAATGCACATCTCTTGGATCGTCACTGTTTTAGCTTAGAGTCTCGATTGTTGTTGCTTTTCGCTCTGGCCAAATAGATGTATCTTTCTTTATTTCCTCTTGATCAAGAATTAATGGAACGAATGTTTGTCTTGAAATGCCATTTGAAAGTTTTGTTTAAGTTAACATTTGTAGTTAGTCCTTGTTTGCCTTTTAATTTGTCTCATTCTAAAAATACCAAAAGGGGTAGCTTTTACAGTAGATTTGAGTGAGATGGTGGAGTTGAATATTTTATTGCATAGCTTCAACAGGTGGTTTGGTCTTGTTTCTTGTATTTGCCTTTGTTAGTAATAGCACTGTTACATCTCATTTTTCTTTTCTTTACTTCAATTCTAAATGTAGTATCCATTTGCTAATTTTCATACTTGTCTTCATTGCAGGGCAGGCTCTTTCGTGTGAGTCCACCAGACTCTTTTCCAATCTCTTTTGCATTTCAAAGTGGGCCACAAAGGCCCAATCTACTCTCCTCTCAAGTCAACCTTTCATCAGTGGATCAAGGGGTTGAAAGGAAAGCTGAAACAAAGCTGGAAAACAGAAAATGCAAGTGTTCGGAGCGAAATTAAAGGCTGTATACACTCCGTATACAGCAGTATACATGAAATACCCAGAATATACAGTGATATACAGAAGCGGTATACACTGTATACAGTCACGAAAATGGGCCAAAATTCTAGTTTTGTGTTGTATTATAATTGGGCCAAAGGCCTATTTATTTTTAGTATCATATGCTAGTTTTAGGACAGGTGCAAATGGGCTAAGAGGCCCAAAATAAAAATTAGGCCCAAGTACTGGCCCAGGTGAACAAAAAACCAGACTTGGGCCCAAAACTCACTCTCGTTATTTTATCTATTTCGTATTTGTCTAATTGTTTATTTGCTAGTCAATTTTAAGATTTTCCTAATTCGATTTTTCCAAAAGATAGTCATTTCAAGATTTTCTAAAGGCAAAATAATTTTACTTATTTTATTACTCGATTTACTTTGAAATATTTTACTTAAGATATCCCTTATATCATTTCCCTTTCACCTAAAAATGATTTTGTCTTAAAGTTTGTCTATCTCTTAAACTTGTTTAAGCATGCCTTTTTTTTAAAAACCGTTTAGTCAAATAGTTAATTACCGGATAACTGCGTGTTAGCGGACATTTCGGGTGCTTTCAAGCCCTTCTCGAAATGCTAATATGAACCCCGAACCCCTTTAAATAATTTCAATTGATTTCTGTTTTAATCTTTTGAAATAATAGTTTTCTTGATTTTTCTTTAAAAAATAAGTGGCGACTCGAAACCAGTCTAAATCTATTTTTTAAAATAAAACAGTTAGTATTCCTATACTAGTGTGGTACCCAAGCCAACCGACAATCACAAAAAGCATGCACAATCACAATCATATCCTTCCCTATGTTTTCCCCAACATGCATCACATAAGTGAAACTATAAAGCACTAGACATGCATACATACATAACTTGAAAAATGCACAATCATCACCTACCTTGAATCAATTCTTGAAACTCTAAAGAACCCAAGCTTCCCCTTTTTCAATGCCTTGACTTGTTCTTGGTCTAAAAAAATAATAAAACACAGCAAGTAATCAAAATTATCCTAACAATATCTGAGTTATACACAATTCCTAACCTCGATCAGTTTATGATCATTCTACCCAATCCAGAGCTTTTCCCACCATTAGCTCCAAGAGCAATATCCTATATTCTAACGCTTAAGAATCAAATTACAAGATGGGTAGTAATGAACTTACCTTTACCGATGAATTTGGGGAAAATCAAGTAGGAACCACCCTAAATCACTTCTCTCGAGCACAAGATTGAAGTTGCAAAAAATAAGAGTTTTTGGAACTTTTCTACATAAGACCCCGACTTACCTCGTTATAGCACCTGCACAACTACTATAGCGCATGCACAATCGGTATAACACCTGCACAACCGCTATAATGGATGCTCAAATGCCCCACTATAGCGACATGTCGGTCGCCATAACGGCTTACACAGAATCAGTGTCATACCCAAGGTCTACACTCTGAACGTAACGCGGTACTTGGAACTACTAATTTTCCCCAAGTTAACTTTTGACCTGACATAAAACATACAACTCAAACTTAAAGAAAATGTGAAAGCTAATACATGTGTGAACTCATATAGCATAAACTAATACTAAAAGATATTGTGACTAAAATATACATTTATTTGAAAACTAAATACGACAGATTGACTGACTATTTGTGAAGCCTCTACAAATACCAATGAGCAACTGAGACAAATCCCCAAGCTACTCTACACAACTGGTGAGAAATAATATAAACTATGAACTATGAATAAATTTTCCCTCGAAGAATGAAGGCTCACCATCTATTGATGGGAATTGATGCACCCCACTAGCTACGAGTTTGAGAACATGCATCATAATCTACATCATAAAAAAATGCAATGTAGAGAAAAGTATGCGTTAGCACGTGAAATGTACTGAGTAAGTAAAGGACACCACCTAGTAAAAGATTTTCAAGATCATATGCATAGTAAAAGATCTTAAGGGTTAACCGTTGGAGTCCATGAATAAGTATCATTAAAATCTCTTATCAAAAGCACATATACATATAGTTGAGTATTTTTCAGTAGCCTTCCATAATCATATACATAAAATGATCTAGGTTGCTACTTGCTAGAATATAAGCATCAAAGAAATTGTGAAAGGATTTTCTCACATATTAAGGAATCATGGTTTGGTGAGAGGTTTTGTCATATATGCTTGATTCAAGATTTAATGAGCTAATCTATGATGTTTTAAGCTTGGATTGATAACATAATTGTGTTTTCCAATGTATGATGATATGTTTATGAAAATTACTATTCCGTTGAGATCTAACTTAGCACTGAGAGAACTTTAAGGTGGATGATCAAATAGGGTAGTGTCTAGTAGCAACCTCTAGTTCCAAACTACTTGCCCCCAAAGGAATGCCTTAAGTGGACTAGCTAGTGGATCCACATATAACATATGATTTTATACGGAGTTCTACCTTGACAAGTAGACTCTCCCTTCTCGATATGGAAGTTACATCGGATTTCATGGTATAGCTCACATGGTCTATTGTTGGTTAAAACTAATATCCCTCTAAACGAACTAAGTTATTTTCAAAGGTTTTATGAAGCTTTCCTTATGATCTAAGATACATCGACCATGTTCAAGTTTTATGATGTTTATTTAAAGGCTTATATATGTTTAGCTTGGTCACTACAACAAATATGATATATAGCTACAAAATTATTAGCTACGACATCAAATTCGTCACTAATTGTTCGCTTTTAATGACAAAATTTACTTTTCGTGCTTAAACATATGAGACACATACTTTTAGTGACGAAACATAAGAATCCGTAGTAAAGTTTCGTCTACTAAAGTTTCCCACCAAAAAATTAATTGGCGCCATTTGTTAAGTAGTGTTAGTCACGAATTTAAAGTTATCGGTGACACATTATTTCGTCATTAATAATGTATCTAATTCATGACAAATTATTTTTTGTCTTAAAATTTATTGATTTTTGGACCCAAAAAAATTTCATCTAAAAAAATATGTTGTTACAATATCGACAAATTAGAGTTCGTAGTTAAATATTATAAGTTTTAGCTAAACGAATTTAGCTTTAATTATGATATTTATTTTCATCACTAATAGTATTAATAATTGGTGACAAAGATTTTATTGTCTCTAATCAATCTGTGATTTAGTGACAATAAAACAATTGTCACAAAATATGTAAGGTGTTAAATAACGACGACTTAAAATTTGTAGTGAATAATTGAACTATTTGCTACGAAAAAAATTCATAGCTAAATACATTTTTTTTGGCTACAATTGTTCATAATTACAAGTGACAACTTACAAAAAGAATAATATAAGTGCTTCATAAGAAATAGATAGAGTCCTTTAGTTAATTGGCAAGGGAAAATATTAAAACCAACGAATTCGATCCATTTTGTAAAAATGAAAAAGTTCAATTCATGAATTTTCTTAAATTACACAATTATAAAATGCATCATTTCAAAAATACAATCCAGGTTATAAGTATCGTGAGTGGGTTGTGGTTCTGCCACTAGATCACTACATGAACATTATATTTTCGATTATGTCCCCTTATGATCATATTTTGTATTTTTATGCATGTCCCTCATCATACTTAATACATTTCATGTACTAATGCATATGTGTGCCTACATTATTTCACTAATGTAGCTAGGGTGTGACGCTTCCTCTCCCTCCGCTCGTGGCTAGTTGGTGATTTCTTGAGGATTTGAAGACGTGATGAGTCCACATACTCTAGGATCATGCCGCCTTTATTGTTTTCTTATGTCTTTACTTTTCTGATGATGTACGTGATGGGTGGGTTACGTCCCGACCACTTCCTTTGATGTACTAGATGACTTTTCATGACTATGAGATTTCCGCTTTTAGATGTCAAACTCTTCTATTCATATGAGATTTAATACTTTTGTCTATTATATTGTGTATATATATGTCAAATTGACTTGTATAGGGCCTCTCGGAGTCTTATACATCATGTCACGTCTAAGATGTACTTTCGGTCGTGAAAATCATCCTTTAAGATTACAGATTTCGTTTCTTCTCCTTCTGTTAATGGTGGAGGTGTGGAAAAATTTGGTATTGGCATCCCTGGCTAAACCAGTTGTCCTTGTTATCCTATTAAGTGAGTGGTAAAATTTTCAACAAGTTAGGTTTAATTGATTAGGCATGGAAAGAATAATTTGATTTAGAATAAGGCTCACTTCTCATAGGATTTAACTATATTTAAAGCACAAATTTACTCCCGTCCCTAATTACTTGTCCACATTTCCTTTTTTAGTTGTCATTAATTACTCGTCCATTTTGACAAATCAAGAAAGAACAATTTTGTTTACTTATTATACCCTCAATTGATTACTTTGAAAAAGGTAGAACTTCTTGAAAATATTAAGCTTTTAATTCATCCACTTCATAATTAATAGAGATAAAATGGTAAACTCACTATGTCAATTATTGATTTCTTAATAGATGTGTCAATTCAAAAGTGGACAAGTAATTAGGGACAGAGGGATTATTATATAGTCCCCTTCAATAACCCCTCCCAAATGATTAATTAAATTTATTACTACAATTAAAAATTTGTATGTGTTTCTTTCCTAGTGCTTCAATAGAGCTAATTAGTTTTTGTACAGACTTAAATTAGATTGTAAGATGAATATAACCATTTATGTTTTTGACATTTTATAATCAGAGAAAAAATAGAATTTGTTTTGATTAATGGGTAGCTTGTTACTCTGTTTCTTGTTCTCTGAGATTTTGTATTTTTCTCAGATAATTAATAACGTTCTTTAATACTAAAAAGAATATATTTAAAACAAAATTTTATTTGTCAAATATTTTTCTTATGGGAACGTAAATTAATTATGAGGGAAAAAGAATAGCATGAGTGAACTTTTTCACATTCAATTGTTAATTAAACCTTAGAAGGGTTCATATGTAATTTGGTTAAAATCAGTTAGTGTTACCATCTCAAAACACACAAAAAAATTAATACCGTGTTCGAGTCTTGTAATAATCAATTACGAGTAGATTTAGTTAGAGATGGGCATGGATATTGAAAAATTTGATTGAAACAATTTTATTCGTTTTCATTTTTTTTCCTAAGTTCAGTTCTTTAACTTGATGTTCAATTTAAGGACACAATTCTCTGATGCATCAAAGAATAAAAATATACTAATATACATATAACTTTTATTTTGGCCAAAAAAATTTCGAGATCCAAAATCATATGACATTTTCATTCTAGCACACAACTCTATTAGTTTTAGTTGCCATAATTCTAATTCCTAATTTCTATTTCCTATTCTCAGCAGCAAAGGAACAAAGCAACAGTTCTATATTTAAACTTCTTGACTTTTATATAACTGGGTAACTATTATGAATTTGAACTATATTTTACATTAATGCGCTCTGCACAATTCTAAAAGATGATAAGATATAAATAATTTTATTTATAATATGTGTGTGTAGGTGTCACGATTAAAATTATAGAATCGTGTGAACACTGTTGGAATTATGACCTCCTTAATTATGTAAAGGAACACGTACTTACTACTTGTTCTTTATTGTTTTGAAGGTTGTAGTAAACAATCTCGTAAAATAATAAATAGTTCACAACTTTGAATTATTTATCACAATCTTCAAATAACACAATGATTACACACCTATGTAATCTAAGAAATTATAAACTCTAATTCCTAACTACTCAAGACAAAAACCCCCGGTTTAAGTCTTCCAAGTTGCTTCAACTTGTTAGGCTCGTCCTACGCTCAACACTCAATTTGCAGTCAATAACAATTAACTACAATTTACAACTTTACCTCACAAACTCGCAACACCCCAAGTAAATTTCAAAACTCTCTTTGACAACGTTTTGATTGACTCTCTATGTAAGTGCGCGCTCTTTCTCGAAGAAGTTATTGCCCTATTTATAGATTTGGACTTGAATCCAAAAAACATAGAAGCATAAAAACACAATTAGCTAAAAACGAAAATACAACTATTCAGAATTTAGGCAGTTCCACAGTAAAACAAGCCATCCCACATCAGGGAGATAAAGTCAGAAATGTACAAACCATGCTAAAACCACATTAAAAAAAAACTGAAAAGCAAAAACCACACATGACTAGAAGGAGTTGAGTACTTAAGGAATCTGGGAAGAAGTAGCTAATGGAGAGGCAGACAGAGGAGTAGACTTGAATAGATCTAAAAGGCCTTTTAGATTTGCAGAATTTGTGGATTTCTCAGCTTCAAGGGCAGCTTAAGACTTAGCCAAATCCTCTTTCAACTTTGCATTTTCTTCCACCAACCTGGCATGCTCGAGTCCATAGGAGACATGCAGCTGATCCATAACAGCATTATGAGATACTCTGAGTGCAATAATTTCCTCATCTTTCAGTGTTAGCTGAGCTTGTAACCTCTGCATAGGAGCATTTGCACCCCTCCAAGGAGCAGGTACATCAGCGTGATTCACAGTACCAAGAACATCCTTTGTTGTTTGCACCTCCCACACCTTAACAGGGACTTTAAGATACTCAAAGATCTCGCCTAACCAGAATCCATATCCTAATGCGTGCAACTTGTTGTCCTCAACACAGATAGAATGTATGTGAAATAACATCAACTGCGGCAGGTTAATGGGATGCCTCGAAAGGAAGAGTTCCATCAAAGTGAGATCTAAGTAGTTAGCCTCAGTACGTTTTTGTTTCCTAGGTAAAATGATCTTATGCACCACATCAAACAACAACCTATGTAAAGGAAGCATAGCCCCTTTGTCAACTCTAGAGTAATCTTTCACGGTAGGGTCATTCAAAAACTTGCGAACAATATCAAGAGCACTAGGTAGACCATCTAAAGGGGGCCAGATTCGTTTAACGTAACGACACCACCTTGTATTAGGAACCCCCAACATCTGAGCAACAATATCAGGAGTAAGATTTATGTGCTTCCCCCTAACTACACTAGAAATAGACGAGGGCGACCTAGTGGCATTAATGTAAAACTGCATAGTTTCATCTTTACCCATCTTCCTTCTTGTGTTACCCTGAGGGAACAAGTCAGTCCACCCATGAGCGTGTAAGATACTCAGTAATTCCCTTATTTCAACACCTCCAAACCCAGTAATCACCCTACCCCTTATAATACTTCTTCTTGTGAAATTTAGAATTCTTTTTGTACGACTGTCAAGATTATCATCAATGTTTTCAGATACCTCACCCTCCCCCATGTTTGCTTGGACCCCCTCATTCCTAGACTGATTTTCCCATTCAGAATCAGAAGACACTTCCCTCTTCTTTTTTCCCAATTTCTTGTTAATTTTATCCACTGAGTTATGACTCTGTTTTACCTTACCCTTTCGAACCTGTTTCTTATGAGCATTTGAAGATACTTTCTTTTTACCTTTTTTGGTTTTCTCAGATTCGGATGGGTCATCAGGGATGTCAATAGTCTCAGTCTGAGAAGAAGACTTACTTTTAGAGATCCGTGGTTTCTTGGCTGATAAAAGAATGAATTGCTCTTCCAAAGTTTGCTTCACCAACCTAGTAATCCGTATAGGAAACACTTCAGAAGGTGTGGATTGAACATCGTCAGTGTTTTCTTTCATGGAGTGAGCCGCGTGTTTTCTCGTGATTTTGCGAAGACATGACCTTAGCTGTTTGGGGATAAAATGAGCGATAGGGGTAATATCATCAGTTAAAGGAGTCAATTTCGAGTGTTCCCCCTACACACAACCTTAGACAAATTTAGAGTTCGTTCCCCTTACTCGATGAAACCCTTATAGTACTGTTGATTTCTTGTATGGGGCTTGCATTGTATGAGATACCCAGATCATCAATGTACAGTACTTCTGAAGTGTAAACGTAGTAGGGTAGTTCTTGAAAGGGAACAATTGCAAACTCGAGGTTTGTTTGAGATGGTGAGGCCATTTTTTCGAGTAGGAGCAGGGTTTGGGAATGGGTTTCTTTATGAAAGAAGGTTTAGAAAGATGGTAGGATTTCTGCCTTTTTGATCTATGGGAAGGGAGTTGAAGAGTTTTCTTGGGGATGGGACCTGATTTGAAGTTTTGGCGGCTTTTTTGATATACTAGGCATAATTGCCTGTTTGGCACATGGGAAAGGAATAGGTATGTGTGGTTCTTTTTTTTCAATTTTTCTTAAGTTGTAAAGCAATAGTTAGTGTACATACCTGAACAATATTTCCTTGATGTGCATGTTCGTTTTTGCTCCAAATACTCTTTCTTACCTGAATAATTGTAAAGCACATTTTATAGTTTATGGTTTTTATACTTTCAACATAATATGGTGATTATGATCTTAGTAATGAGTCCTTCCTTTGTGATATAATTAATTGATCTTCATCATCCCTAGTTCCAACCTATTCCTTTCAAAGTGTTCCCTTACTAAAGCCTTAGTAAAGATGTCAGCAATTTGTTGCTCAGTAGCACATAAATTCATGGAAATTTGACCCTTTTCTACATTGTCCCTTAGAAAGTGATGACGTATACCTATATGTTTTGTTCTCTTATGTTGGACATGATTCTTTGCAATGTTAATTGTGCTTGTGTTATCACAAAATATTGGGACACACTCAATGCTAAGACCAAAATCACTAAACTGTTGTTTGATCCATAGTAGTTGAGCACAACATGAGGCAACTACTACGTATTCAGCTTCTGCAGTAGATAATGCAACATAATTTTGTTTCTTTGATTCCTATGAGATTAGACACGAACCTAGGAAGTGAGCCATACCAATCATACTTTTTCTGTCTACTAGATAACCAGCATATATCGAAGAATTCTTTTAACTGCTTGGAGATGAGATTTTTTAGAGTTGGTTTGAAATCGAGCACATAATCCCACACTAAACACAATATTAGGCCTGTTGGCTGTAAGATACAGTAGTGACCCAATCATACCTCTATACAATTTATGCTTCACAATAGAACATGTTCCTTCTAGGTTTAATTTTGTTGTTGTAGCTATTGGGGTATCTATTTGTTTAGGATCTTCCATTTTGAATTTTTTAAGCAGTTTGTTGACATACTTTTGCTGGTGAATTAATGTACATGTAGGTGTTTACTTTATTTGGAGGCCCAGAAAGTAGTTCAACTCTCCAATCATGCTCATCTCAAACTCATTGCTAATAAGATTGGCAAATTCGTTAGTGAGTGCCTTATTCGTGGCTCCAAAGATAATGTCGTCAACATACACTTGTACAATCATCAAATCCTTTCCTTTGTTTATGAGAAAAAGTGTATTGTCAATTTTACCTCTTGAATATCCATGGCTTAGGAGAATTTTGACAATTTATCATACCATCCCCTTGGGGTTTGTTTTAACCCATAAAGAGCCTTATCAAGTTTGTAGACATAGTCAGGATAATCATTGTTCTCAAAGCCAAGGGGTTAACACTTCTTCTTTTAGTAACCAATTGAAGAATGCACTTTTTACGTCCATATGATACAAGATGAACTCCATGTGAGCTTCAAATGCTATGAGCAGTTTTATTGCCTCTAGTCTTGCCACAAGTGCGAATGTCTCATCGTAGTACATCCCTTCTTCTTGATTGTACTCTTGAACTACTAACCTAGCTTTGTTTCTTGTTATTGTACCATGTTTATCTAATTTGTTTCTAAATACCCATTTTGTACCAATTATGGTTATGTTCAATGGTTTAGGCACTAGATGCCAAACTTTACTTCTTTCAAATTGGTTTAGTTCCTCTTCCATGGCTATTATCCAGTCTGCATCTTGAAGAGACTCGCTTATCTTCTTTGGTTCCACCATGGATAAGAATGCGTTAAAGGCACAATGGTTTTTCAGATCTGATCTAGTGGTTATTCCGGAAGTGAGATCAGTAAGTATGTTTTTCAAAGGGTGTGATCCTTGGTATTTGTAATCTTTTAGGACCAAGTTCAGTTGTCCTGCATCTTGACCATCATTCAGCTCTGTTTGATCTCTTTCTGGTACCCTTTCTGAGTTCTCATCCTAGTCATTATGGGAGTGGGTGATGATTTCATTATTCTCGTGGGAAGGGTTTCTGATGGTTCATCATCTTCCTGCAGGTTCAGATTGGACATAGTATTGTACTCATCAAATACAACATGGATACTCTTTTCTACACATATGGTTCGTTTGTTTAGTACCCTATAGGCTTTGCTCTGTGTGGAGTAACCTAGAAAAATCCCTTTATCGCTTCTTGCATTGAATTTTCCAATAGATTCTTTCCATTATTATGAATAAAGAATTTACATCCAAATATTCTTAGATGTGAGATGTTGGGTTTTCTACCTTTTAATAGTTCGTAAGGGGTTTTATCTTGCAAGGGTTGAGACATACATCTATATATAGTGTAGCACGCAACATTGATGGCTTCAACCTAGAATTGGTTAGTGATTTTGTTAGCAATCATTATTGTTCTAGCCCTTTCTTAGAGGGTTCTATTTTTTCTTTCAACTACACCATTCTGTTGTAGGGTTCTAGGAGCGGAGAAATTATGATCAACTCCATGAAGGGCACAATACTGAGCAAATTTTGAGTTTTCAAATTCAGTGCCATGATCAGACCTAATTGAGATCAATTGTTTTTCAAACTTATTTTGGGGTTTTCTTATAAGGGAGCAAAAGGCTTCAAATGCAGCATCTTTAGAAACTAGAAAGAGTGTCCAAGTGTACCTAGAGTAATCATCAACCAGAACAAACACATCTTTTCCCCCCTCTGCTTTTGACTCTCATAGGTCCACATAAATCCATGTGTATTAGTTCAAGGGACCTGGTTGAGCTTATGGCATGTTTGGTTTTAAAGGATGATTTAACTTGTTTTCCTAAAGTACAAGCCTGGCAAACTCTCTCATCCTTGAACTTAGTTTTGGGAAATCCTATTACCAATTCGTTAGAGATAAGTTTGTTTAGTTGTACATGGCTTGCGTGACCTAGATGTTTATGCCACAGTAAGGGATCCCTGTCCTTCACACTTAAGCATACTAAGTTTTCATCAGAAATCTTTGAGGTGTCTACTGTGTATACATGTTTATCTCGTTTCCCTATTAGAACAACCTTCTTTGTTTTAAGATTAATAACTTTAACATTAGTTGATGAAAAGATTACCTCGTTCCCCTTGTCACATAGTTAAGATATAGTTAGCAAGTTGTGCTTCAAACCTTCTACAGGATATACTTTGTCTATTGAATGTTCATCCGATCTTCCTATCTTTTCGATACCTTTGATTTGACCATTTTTTCCACCACCAAAAGCTACCATTCCACCTCTTCCTTCTTCAAGTGAGGGAAATTGTGATGTATCTCCAGTCATATGTCTTGAACAAGCACTGTCCATGTACCAATGTTGCTTGCTTTCCCTCACTTTTTCCTGAAAGAATTTTAAAGGTTGTTTTAGGCACCCAGATTAACTTGAGTCCTTTACTAAAATCAAAAGAATGAATGAGATCTCTATGTATCCATTTAGGTAGATTAGATTTCTTTTTAGTGTACCTTTTCCTTTGAGGTGTCTTATATGTGCTTTTTGTTTCATTGTTAATATAGACTCTGGATTTTGGGCAATTGATCTTGGAGTGACTTGAGTTACCACAAATGATGCATAACAAAGGATTATCAATTATGGGATGATCAAAGCCTATTCTAGTTTTTTTTATTTCGATTGTGATTTCCCAAGTGTGATACTATCATAGATGATTTGGTCCACTTATTTGCTTGTTCAAGCTCATATTTAGTCCTAGTTAGTTCAAGTCTCATTTTTGTTAAGTTTTCTCTTTCAGAACCTAATTCACTTTTGGGCCTTTTAACTTCATGTTCATCTTTTGATTTATCACAAATTTTGTCCTTACCTACTTCTTTGAGTTTTAAAATTTCAGTTTTATTGGACAGATTCCAAGACTCTAGTTGCTGAACTTTCTGTGACAAAAGCTTATTTTTTTTCTGTTAGATCAGCATTGAGTGTTTCCGGATCTATATACTCAAATTTTAAACTGGTTAGGGAGGCAAGCATTTGATTCTTGGTTTCAACTAGTTCTTGAATTGTGTCTATAGATGTGAGCATTAAAAAGATAATATTTTCTTAGAGAACTTCATTAGCTTATCTTTGAGATAAAAAAGGTTTACCTCATTTTCTTCAGAGTCTGAGTCAGGTTCAAGTTCTGATTCTTCTATGGCCATCAAGGCAATGTCATCATCATCTTCTTCATACATAGCTCAACATGTTCCCCAGGCTGCATACATAGCTTGTTCCTTCTCTTTGTTTTTTCTTTTGCTTGAGAGTTCACTCTTCTCCTTTTTATCCCTTTCTTTTCTCCATTCTACTTCCCACATAGGAAAATCTTTAATTTGATGATCAATTTTACCACACTTGAAGCATCCTCCACTTTGTGGTTTCTCTGTACTCTTCTCTTTGGTGGGTAGTGCCTTTTTACCAGAGTTCATGCCCCTTTTGAAGAGTTTCTTGAAGTTTCTGCTGATCAGTGCTAAATCTTCATCATCTATATCTGATTCATCACTTTCAGTTGCTTTGAGTCCAAGATATTTTTCTTTGTTTCCCTCACTTCTTTTGTCAACATCCATCTCATAAGTTTTGAGATTTCCTACCAGTTCATCCAAGGTCATATTGGTTAGATCATTGGCTTCTCTAATTGCAGTAACTTTTATTTCCTATGATCTAGGCAAGGTTCTAAGAACTTTGTCTACCTGTTCCTCAGTGGTGTATAATTTCCCCAAAGAAATTAACTCGTTTACTACAGTAGTGAATCTATTGATCATGTCTTGAAGTGATTCTCCAGATTTCATCTTGAAGGCTTCGTATTCAGAGCATAGGCTAGCAATTCTGAATTTTCAAACTTGAGTAGTGCCTTCATGAGCATTCTATAGAGTATACCATATTTATTTCGTGGAGGTACAACTTGAGATGCGATTAAACTCATTTGGTCCTAGTCCACATACAAGAATGCATTTGGATTTTGCATTTTTTCCCAGCATCTTGTAGTCAGCTTCTCCGTATTGTTCCTTAGGTTTTGGAACATTATTTCCTTCACTATCCTTAACAGTAGGGGCTAAAGGCCTATCAGTGATTCTAACCCATAGTTCATAGTCTTAGACTTGGATGCAGTCCTCCATCCTTGTCTTCCACGATGAGTAGTATTGACCATTGAATAATGGTGGTCTGTTGATATGTTGCCCTTGACCATGTCCGAGAGGAGGTGCAAAATTCATAGTGATATTTATCTTGAGTTATTAGACTCTTGATTAAGATAACCTGCTCTGATACCACTTGTTAGATTATGATCTCCTTAATTCTGTAAAGGAACATGTACTTACTACTTGTTCTTTACTGTTTTGAAGGTTGTAGTAAACAATCTCGTAAAATAATAAATAGTTCACAACTTTGAATTATTTATCACAATCTTCAAATAACACAATGATTACACACCTGTGTAATCTAAGGAATTATAAACTCTAATTCCTAACTACCCGAGACAAAAAAACTCCGATTAAAGTCTTCCAAGTTGCTTCAACTTGTTAGACTCGTCCTACGCTCAACACTCAATTTGCAGTCAATAACAATTAACTACAATTTACAACTTTACCTCACAAACTCGCAGCACCCCAAGTAAATTTCAAAACTCTCTCAAACTCTCTTTGGCAGCGTTTTGATTGACTCTCTATGTAAGTGCGCGCTCTTTCTCGAAGAAGTTATTGCCCTATTTATAAATTTGGACTTGAATCCAAAACCTATTTCAACTCAGACTCCTACTTGTACTCGACTTCCTCTTCAGCTTGGAACTTACAAGCTCATGCGTAGAACTCCTACTTTATTGCGCATACTCTTTTTATTTTCCTTGTCCTTGTCCCAGTCAAACTTGGTAAATAAAAATCACGTTACCACTATCTGTTCCATGCAGCTTTGTTAATCTTCAAAATACAAAATTTATACGATCTCATGATCTAACAAACACCTATCCTATTTCTAACTAGATAGATGAACTTTTACCACCTGATCAAGAATATGCTAAAATATCAGTAGCAGATCTTTTAAATAATAACATATAAATTTATAATGCAAAAATTCATGAAACCCCAAAACATTGATAAGTAAATATGCTTAACTAAACAACTCCCAATACCTAATCTAGACATGTATAAGAGCCTCTAAATAGAACAATACAAGAAGACATACTTTCACCAGAAAGAGAGACAAATAAGTTGAGTGGAGGATTACTCGCTGCTTCACATGAGAGACTTCAAGTCAATCTGCAATGCACTTACGCCCAAAAAAATGTAGTAAGAGTAATATCAGTACAATATATGTATTAGTAAGAATCATCAATCCACCAAGATTAAATTACGTAACATAACATATAAATTACAAGTTTGACATGAAGTAGCTATACCACCCCATTCACTCTCACTTATCAAACTGAACATTCTTACCCTTCAACCTTTATTTTACAAGATCAATATATGTAGTGATTAACCCATTTATTACATTTTTGACCTACAACACATAGCAACAACATATTAAAACATGTCAAATTAAAGGTCACACAACCATCAAGTAACACAACATATCACATAACTCAGAAAACTCAATATTAACTCACATAACAACAGTAAAGTGTATACATACACTAAAAAAATTAGTATGCTCGGTATATAGTCATAACCTGCAGGAACCAGCTTCATCCATGTATTATACCAGCGTGATACACACTCTATAATTATAAAAATTATAGTATCTACACTGATACAATAATTGATCCACTAAACAATGATCAATTATAAGTATACTTGCATCTCAAGAAATTTAAGGATTTTGTCAAGTGGTAACACATGCAATTTCCAACATCCAAATTCATATCATCAAGTTCAATCACATCCGAAGACCAATCAACAAACATTCAATGTAAGCATAAGTGTGAATCTAAGTCAAGTCTTACTCCAATTAACCATACACATTCCTATTCCCTTATCATATTCAATAGTTAAGCAATGACTAAGTTGTCACTCCCCGAACCTACACCCTGGGAGCGACTGACACTCGAGAACCATTGTTGGCCCCAAGCGAACCCTTGACCTGGCTCAAGTATCAGCGGAAGACTCACTCAATAGAGGATAAACTCAAAAGATAAACTTTACTCAACTGTCTCAAAAGTAAACTCAGAATAATTTAGAAATAAAACATTCACTGGACAAAATGGCAACTCAAGTCTCAAACATCAATAAATGAAATAAAAAGACTCATGAACTACTGTCTATCTATCTATGAAACCTCTAATACTATGAGGGATGTCAGGACAAGACCCCCGATCATCCTAACAAACTGAAATAACTGGACAATAAAGAAGGGATCCTCCGAAAGCAAGGAGGCTCACCAACAACTCTGGACTCAACTGGATCAACGAAACGCTGGATGTTGATCATGGTTACCTGTATCTGGATCATAAAATATACATGCCAAATGGTGTCAGTACATGGAATGTACGAGCATGTGAGGGGAAATCTAAACATGACTTAAGCTTGAACTGGAACTGAAGAAACAACTTAGTTCATCTCAACTTGTCACGCCCCGAGCCTACACCCTGGGCGGGACTGCACTCGAGAACCATTGCTGGCCCCAAGCAAATCCTTGGCCTGGCTTAAATCTTAGCGGAAGACTTAATTCAGCATAATTGTACTTTAAAAGTAAACTGAAAGCTAAAATATAACTGAGAATGTATTATAAAAAAACATTCATTGGCCAAAGTGGCAACTCAAGTCTCAAACATAACTGAAATGGGAAGACTCAAGAACTAACATAAACTAACTGCCTAAGAAACCTCTAACAACTGAGATATATGTCTGGACAAGACCCACAACATCATAATGAACTAAAATAATAAAGTAATGAAAAAGGGGATCCTCCGGAATAAAGGAGGCTCACCAACAACTCTGAAGCTCAATCGGATCAACGATGCGCTGATCCTGGTTACTTGAATCTGCATCATAAAAAGATGCAGGCCACCTAGCATCAGTACATTGAATGTATGAGCATGCGATGGGAATACTAGACAAGATGTTGACACTCAATTTGGACCATCCCCGATAATAGTTAATTCTCGAGCTTCTTAAATTCCAAACGGTTCAAAATAATTAACTTTATAAAATTCAAAATATTTTTCAAGTTATTTTAAATAGTTTTGTCTCTTTTTATAATTTTTTAAATAATATATATGATTTAAATAATTATGTATATAATTAGTATATTTCATGAATATTCGAAATCGTCTCCAAAAGATTTCATTTTATTTAAATCCTCAATTGAATTAAGTGGGTTTACAATATATTCATAATGTGGGTTTAAAATATATACATAATTTTGAGTTATCTAGTTTATTAGTTTAATTATTTCTATTTTTTTATTTTAATTTTTTTGCTAATTTAGGAAGTTTTGTTTTCTTGATTTACTCTAGCTTAGATTGTGATTATATTTTTAAACTAATTAGTTTCTAATTAAGTTAATTATTTCATTTCGTTAAAATTAAGAAGCTCATTAATTAATTATATTGTTTCACCTTATTTAATTATTAGTCGAATTTACTATTTAACTCCATTTGGCTATTTCTTAAACTCCGAAATCGAACCAATTTAATTTTTTATCCCTAACCCATTTAAAGGGACCAAGAATTGGAGGCCTTTCTTTAAATTTTCAGCAGCCAATTCCCAGGCTCCCCATCCCCATTCACGTTCCAGCCCACTAATTACCCATTCTAACTCCCTTTTTGTTTTCAAAATTACAACCAGCCCATTCTTCCAATCATTTCCAGCGGCCCACTTCCCAATTCCCCTTCTATTTTAGCAGCCCTCCTGACCCGGCCCAATCCTCCTCTTCAACAAGAGACCAACGCATACAATTCCCAGGCGTTAATAGCGAGCAGAAGCAGCGAAACGACAAGAAATCAACGGCGTGAACAACATCGACGAAACGACAATCCAAACAGTGCGAAACGACCTCGATAGTAGCCTCCAACATTCGCCTATACATGGCGAATTCACGAAAAAGTAGCGAGGAGCGGAGTACACTGCTCCTTCTTGTCGTCTTCTTCACATCCCTATTCGCATTAATATCGCTACAGCAGAAAGGAAGCACGCATTTCTCCCCTTTCCTCTTCCGGAATGGGGAGAAAATTTCAGAGAAAAGGTGTCGTCCTAAAATGGTGAAAGAATTTATGGCGTTTGAATTTTGAATGGACCCTATTCCTATCCGTTTTACCCTTTCCCCCAAAAATCCGAACCCTAATTTTCCACTATAAATACCTCGTTCTTCTACTGGTGTGAGGGGATTTTTTTGGGGAGGGGGTAGAAGAAATTTGAAAGAAAAATTAGTAAGACTTGGCAGCGGAAAGAACTCCAAAGCTAAAGCCGCACCCATCATCCATTTTCTCTGTTTTCCTTGTTCATTCGTGATGTTAGGACCCATAGGAGCTCCCGAAGTTTACGTTGGTGTTGAAGTCGCTGACTCCCTGCTTGTTCGCCTCTGTTCGCTGCCCAGAGAGAGGTAACGCTTCCTCCTTCATAATATTCCCCTCGTCTCTTCCTCTATTTTGATGTGATGTGTTCCAATATCGAAAAGGTCTTATTATGCGGTTATTTTCTGTTAGTCATTGCTGGTCTGTTGATATCTCGATATAATATATTTGTGCTTATGTGATTTCGTCATTTGGTCGAGTTGGAGATTACAAATGCGTATCTAATGTTGATGTTTTTTAACTACTCTTTGAGTTCCATTTATTGCTTAATATCATGGGGGGCTGTTCTGTATCGTTTACACTCATTACCGTTTAATGTTGGAGTTCATGTAAGCATGAGTTCTCGAATCAACTTATTTGGCCAACATATATGGTATAGTTGCACGTTTGCTTTAATCGTTAGTTTTATCTACTTCTTGAATGTCTTCGTTGTCCTGCGACCTAATGTAGTTTATTTAAATCTGAAAGTTGGTGATGTTCGCTTCCTTAAATCATTCCGCGAATCAGGTAAGGTGGAGCATGTTGAGGTCTGAATCTTTGCGTGATCAATTGAGTCTCATTGGTAGTTCAATCTAAGGATAATTTTTATGTTTTAGTCTTTGTTTTGCTGCCTGTACATTTATAAAAAAAATAAAAATCTAAAGCTATTCATATCATTAATTTGAACTAGAAATGTTTGGCAGTACCCTGTTCTTTCTTATCATTGTTGGTGTGTTTTATATTATTAGGTTAGGAGAAATATTAAGTTATGACCCCATCTAGTCATTCATGTTTTAGTTGTTAATTGATCATCTCTACATCTATTTCCCTATCCATTAAATGCCCATCATGCACGGGATTCGGTCCATTCGCCAAAAATCTAAAAATAGCACTTGTTTTAACTGCGAAAGATGTTCATTTTCCTTGTTCTTTTGTCTAATTGGAGAAGTCCTGCTTTCCCATGATCTATTGCTTATTTAGTATCAATTGTGTAGATTGTTCCATTTGTTGTGATTACTTTGATTTAAATATTAAGATGAAGTTTTGGAATCTTTCCCATTCTAATATCTTCGTTTTTGTTTGCATATGATGCCTTCCGAGTCCATTGTGGACACTTTTCCTCTCCATTTGCATTTCGGATGGGCCATAAAGGCCCCAATTCCTTCTTTCCTTTCGAGTTAGCCTCCGTAGCAGGCTGTAGAACTGATGAACAGGTTGAATACAATAAATGGGGGGCTGAAAACTGAATTTTCAGATCTCAACAAACTCAAAAGAGGGCAGTATACATGATGTATACAAGTATATACACAAGTATACATAGCAAAAATATCGATATACATGTTCAAAATAATGAAATGCAGGTTGCAGGGGTCAAAATAGACTGTATACACTCGGTATGCAGTCCAATATACACGAAAACGAATCAAAATATGGCTTATATACACCGATATACACTTTTTGTATACACATGTGTTTGGGAGCGAAAATGGGCCGAAGGAGGCCCAAAAACGCAGCAATGGGCCCAATTTCTTCTCTCCCTCTCTTTATCATTTGATTGCAATATTTTTGTTTTGTTTAACTCTAATTTTAAAATTTTGTTAATTAACTTAATTAAATTCCTAGAGATGAACCATATGTTTATGCTAGATATGTTTCAATAAAATTTCCTTTTTTTTTTTATCAATTCTTGTACTATTATTGAAAACTTTTTTACTTAATCTTCGATTAATTTAAAATAGTTCCCATGCTTTAATTGACTAAATGAGTCTAAATTATTTTTAAGAGATTCAAATAAAATTCTAATTAACCTAGATTTGCCAAATGCTAATCGCTTGCAAATTAATTTGAGTATTCCGATTAAGATTCAATTTTCTCAAAAACTAAAAATTGTTATTTTTAACTATTTTTTTTAAAGTTGATCAAATATTGTAAATTATTATATTTTTATGTCAAATCATTTTCTCAAAATTGGTCAAAGTCATTTTAAGTCAAATTGCCGGTCAACCGCGAGTTAGCGGACATTCTGAGGGCCTAACACCTTCTCGGAATGTACATTTGAACTCAAAATTTTTTTTTAACCGACTTTATCTGTTTAAGTCATTTGAAAAATCTTATATTTTTCTTGATTTTTACCAAAAATTAAGTGGCGACTCTTAAACCAGTCCAAAATATATTTTAAAATAAAACTCAAGACATAAGCTTGAAAGGAACTGAATGAACATACCTGGCTCAACTTAACTCATTTCAATATAAAGCAACTATAAATAAATGCATTATAAAGAAAAACTTTAAAACATTGATATCAACTTTGTGTATTAAGAAATACAATAGTAAATCTGTATGTATGCAAAGATACAATATAAACTCTGGATGTATATAAAAATACAAGTAAATCTGTGTATATAAAAATACAAAATACTTCTATGGGAGTTTCTCTAACCGACAACAATCACTTAAAAGCTATTGTGATGATACATCATTTTGCCTCATGCTGCCAGGGTCGTCCTATACCTTGTCGAGGGTATAGAACCTGACTACTAAGTGGATCTATTAGTCTATGCTAAAAAGTACTAAGGAATCATCTAAAAAGTATGACCCTTTTCTACCCCATGATGGTTACATGGTTTATGGGGGTTGGGAGTTGTCTAAACTCTCCCCCATATCGGTACTCAATACTACTCGCAAAATATAATACTAGCTCTTATGTTTAAAAACGTAACTTCTTTCTGTGGTTTGAGATAATTGCTCAAAACTTAGCTTAAAGGCTATCTTGAAAATCAAAGTTTCCTCTCTTGCTTAATTGTGAAATCATTTACTCTTTACTGAAAAACTAGCTCAAAGGTTCTTTTGGAAATCAAAGTTTCCTTTCTTGCTTAAATGTGAAAATATTTTACTCTTTACTGAAAAACTATCTCAAAGTCTCTTTTGGAAATCAAAGTTTCCTTTCTTGCTTAAATGGGAAACATTTACTCTTTACTTGTAAACTAGCTCAAAGGATCTTTTGGAAATCAAAGTTTCCTTTCTTGCTTAAATGTGAAAACATTTTACTCTGTGGAAATACATAGTCCACATATACTCTTTTGAAGAAATGAACTTCAATCTTTACTCTTTACTCAACTCAAAACTCAAGTCTTAAAATAAAGTTAAAACATTTGTAAAAGACTTTTGGAAAACTCAAGTCTTAACTTTCCTTGAATTGAATTATGGATTCAAGGCTCATGATCTCATGTTATGGATGATTTCATGTTGCTTAGACGTACCTTAGAGTGTAGAAATCAACCAGAAAACATAGGTACGTTTCAAGGGAACTCGTATCGAAATAAGTGGGAAAGTGTAGAAGACCCGATGTCCCTGGTGCTCTGAGTGGCGCGGGGCACCAGACCCAAAACTACAGAATTGGGGATGGGGAGCACTGGCTGGCGCAGCGCCCCAGATCCCAAACTTCAGAACCCCAAGTTGGGCACTGTGGCTGGCGCGATGTCCCAGACCCCTGCCCAGAAAATCCCCAATTTTTCTTGCTCGTTTTTCAACTCTAAACCCACTAGGTTCAATTGGTTTTCTCCCCAAACACTTAGATTCAACTACATAACCAAAATTTGCAAGAATCTACTCAGAACGACATCTAATTTCATGAATTTATATTAAGAACTTCTCAACAACTTCAACAATCAAGAACCCAATAAAAACTTCCAACAAATCCATCAAGAACTCAATTTCTATACTTTCAAGAACATAATTTCTTTGAATAAAATCATGATTGTCGCGTGGGTGAACTAACCCAACGCTATGTGATCTCACATACCTCATAGGGATCAATCCTTGGCGAAATCCACAAGCAAATCTTCAAGAACACGACGATTCTAAGCTTCTTCTCCTTTTTTCTCCTCTTCTCTCGAAACCCTAACTTATTTTTTTATGAAGCGTAAACTGAATCCAATCAGTTTAGACCCCAACTTAATTACCAAAAACGAATTTAATTAATTGGGCAATGAAAAGACCAAAATACCCTTCTAAAATCCGGTTTTTGACTTTTCTTATCTAGATAGCCCAACTTCAAATGGACATATCTCCATCATACGAACTCGAAACTGAGCAAACTCGGCAGTGTTGGAAAGATAATTCAAAGATATTTCCTACGGTATCTTGTAGCATGCCTAACTCATCCTGAGATAGGAGTTATGGTCGTTTGAATTTGAGCCAAAACTCATACTTAGCTTAACTTTGTCAAACTTTCCAAATTTGATTATTTCCAAAAACGATTTCCTTCTAATTCTAGTTCTTTTGAATATCGGGGTGTTACACAACTCAATTCAATATAAAAGCAATAATAGTAATGCAAGTATAAGAAAATGTTTTAAAACAGTAGATAACAACTCAATGTATAGAAAAATACAATGTAACTCAGTTTGTATATAAAATTACAAAATAACTCTGTGGGAGATTCTTTAACCGGCAACCATCACTATGAGCTATGTTATGATACAACGTCTAGCCCACGTTGCCAGAATTGTCCTATACTTTGCTGGGGTATAGGACCTACTAACTAAGTGGATACACTAGTCTATGCTAAAAAGCAATAAGGAATCATCTAAAAAGTATGACCCTTTCTACCCACATTGGCTACATTGTTTATGAAGACTTTGAGTTATCTGAACTCGTCCCCATATCAGTACTCAATACTACTCCAAAAATGTAACTAGCTCATATGTTTAAAACATAACTTTTTCTGTGGTTTGAGATTATTACTCAAAAATCTTTCTCTTAAAAGAGATGGTACTCAAAATTGCTCAAAAACTCTTTTGGAAATCGATGTTTCCTCTTTGCTTAAATGTAAAAACATTTTCTATTGGGAATACTTAGTTCTCATATATCATTTTAAAGAAAATGAACTCAGTTCTACTCTCCCTCAAACTCAAATACTCAAGTCTTAAAATAAGTTTTAAAAGGTTTGCGAAAGACTTCTTAAAAGACTCGAAAGAACTCTCAAGATTTGACTCTTAGCTCTTACCTTGAATTTGAATTATGGATTCAAGGTTATGATTCATGTTATGCGTGATTTCTAGATGTTTAGAAATAGTTTAGAATAGTTAGAATCAAAGGGGAGTAAAGGTACATTTTGAAAGAACTCGGACGGACTAAACGAGGGAGAAAGGGTGGGGGCAGGCGACCTTGGCGCACTAAGTGGCGTAGGGCGCCAACCTTTGAACTACAGAGTAGTAGTTGGGGCGCACTGGTTGGTGCAGGGCGCCATGCCCCAACCTACAGACACACTTCTCTGACGCAATGGTGGGGTGGCGCGCTACACTCTGTCCAGATCTCCCGACGAATTTTCTTACTCGTTTTCTAACCCTAATTCACCTAGAATCGAATGGTTTCTTCCTCAATCACTTAAATTCGAATACCCATCAAAAGTACACAAGAATCTACTCAAAAACAACTCTTAAACTCCAACAATTATCTCATGAAATCATCAAATCCATCATAATTGAAGAACGGAAACAATACTTCAAGAAACTAATCAAGAACTCAAACTCTTCAACTTCAAGAACGAAATTTCGCTGAAAATAACATGATTGGCGTGTAGGTGAACGAACCCAAAACTATGAGAACTCACATACCTCTTAGGGATTAAACTCGTGGCAAAACAACATTCGATTCGCAAGAAAACTTGATGAACGCCTTGACTTTTCGCCTTTTCTCCTCTTCTTGAACTCTTCTCAAAACCCTAAGCGTATATGGGATTTGTAAAACCGATCCAAATTAGATTTGACCCCAAAATAATACCAAAAATCATTTTAAGTTGATAGGTTAAGGAAAAGACCAAAATACCTCTCTTAAATCCGGGTAACTTTCCTTAACTAAACAGCCAGATTTTCAACTGGTCATATCTCCCACATCCAAACTCGAAAATTAGCAAACTCGGTGGCGTTAGAAAGAGGATTCCAAGTCCTTTCATTTGATATCTTATGGGTCACCTAAATCATCAAGTTATGGTCGTTTGAAGTTGACCCAAAACTCATAACTTAGCAAAATTCTCAAATTGGCTCTTTCCAAATTGATTCTTTCTATTTCTAGCTCTTTCTAAGGCGGGATGTTACATAAGTAACATCACCCACACCCTCATTCCCTCATAATGAAAACTCCATATCCCTACTAATGATAATTATGACCAAAACTTAGATTACAAGTTTATGAAAATACTTTATCTTTACCCACATTCACATATCCATTGGTAATTCATCAAGTAAGTCATATCAACCTAAAACACTCCTCAAAGAAGTCATACAATAACATATTAATACATAATCCAATCTCTTTTACCTAAATTTCATATTTTATTCATCCAAACGTCGTATCTGCATGCTTAATCATGATTCTTCCGTCAAATCTATATTATGTATATGTTTTTCTAACCATAGTCCACTACTCATAAACAATTGCCTACCTGGACGCCAAGTTGCACTCAAAAAGATAAATATATTTTTTTAAATCAATTATTTGGAGTAAGGATGAAATGGATTGTTACAATACGTATATACATATAACAATAATTCTGTTAGTCTATTTTAGGCTCCAATCTTTTCTACTCAAATTAATACCCCCTTGCCCACTCTCTCTTTCACACCAAACACAACTCTATTAAATAATTGGCCAAACATATACACAATTCCTCAAACTTGCCCTCATTTTTAGTTTTGACATTTTTAGTTTATCTTAGCCTTGGTCCATGTAACCCTTAGACCATTTCCAATCTATCTCTATTTTACTCTCCATTCTCTATATTTGGAGAGTAAAATAGAGAATGGGCACTCCAAACCCCCTCTATATCACTCTCTATTCTTCATATTTAGAGAGTTGAATAGTAGTTCTCCAAATTTGGAGAACTATTATATATTCACACTCTCTATTTCACTTTTTCAATATTTTATTGTTAACATATATTATTTTACATATAATGTCATTAAGTAAATATCTACTATTCATAATTCCTTTTAAATGTAAAATAATATTTTAAAAAATATATTATTTCACATATACTACTTTCATCCCGAATTAATAGTATTTTAATTTTTTTTTCTAATTTTTGTCAACAAATACAATTTGATTTTATTATTAATTTTCACTATAAAAATACACAAAATTAAAATGATAAGATGAAAATTTAATTTAAAACTACAATACATGAGATGATAATTTAAATACAAGATAACAATACAATAATAATTTAAATATAAGATAAAATACAATACAATACATAACATAATAATTAATTTATCAAAACAATAATTTAGTAATCCAGTAGGTCGTTTCCAAATTTAGCACTATTCGGAAAAAAAATTAGGGTATGATCCAGAGAATTGCTGCGATTGTAATTGTGATTGCGGTTTTGATTGTCGATTCGTTTTTCAATTATTCGTTGTTCTTGTTGCATGTAATCACATGCAACTGAAATAAGAATGGAATTAGGGTATGATCCAGAGAAATGTTGTCGATTGTGGTTATGTTATTTAGGAATTTAGAATAAAACTAATTTTTTATATTAAATAAAAAATTTGAAAAAATAAAATTTATATCACATAAAAATTATATAAAGTAATTATTTGGGAAAAGAAAGAAAAGATTTATATTATGAAATAAGAAAATAAGAATGAAATAGAAATAATAATAATATAATATTGAGGAGGAAAAAAAGATTTTTTTATAGAAAATAAAATAGAGAATTGAATTGAAGTTGATTGTCTGAAAAAAAATATAAAACTCTATATTTAAAGAATAAAATAAATTTTTAAGGTTGAAAATGCCTAAAGACTGGCTGCAAATTTCTATATAACCCCACAACCAGCCCAAATATCTATGCACTCAGCCAATTTTTTATTTTTTATTTTTAAAAAATGACTTCTCTCTGCGCAAATTCTACAATATATTCCTTTAACAGTAACATTTCATTACAATATTCTAAAAACATTAGTGTCTTCAATTTTATGCCTCCAATCAAAAGGAATAATGTTTATTCCCCATATGCTATCCGTTGCTCAAATATTCAATTATCTGACCCTAACTATGTTACGATTTTCGATACGACGCTTCGTGACGGAGAGCAGGCCCCTGGGGCATCCATGACTGCTAAACAAAAGATGAACATTGCATGTCAGCTAGCTAAGCTTGGTGTTGATGTTATTGAGGTTGGTTTTCCAGCTGCCTCTCAGGCTGAGTTTGACCTTGTAAAGTTGGTAGCACAAAAAATTGGTAATATTGAATAATTGTCTCCATCTTATTTAAAATTTAATAGTACTATTATATTGTATCTAAGTGGATTTGCATGTATTTGGGATACATAACAAATTTCGCTCGCCTCTCTCTCATCTCCCTCGCCACTCTCTCATGTATTTGGTATCCCAGATACATGCAAATCACTCCAGATACATGTATCTAGAATACATATATGAATCTCACTCACCTCCCTCCCCAATCTAGCTCGCCTCTCTCCCTATTTTAGTGTATCTGGTAGCAAAAGTACATGTATCTAAGTGTAAGACACGTTAGTAACTCTTATTTAGTGGTAAAATATGTAATACTTTGAAAATTTAGGTAATAATAGTATATATATATGATAGTGAATTATGTCTAATTATTGAATTATACTATGTCTAAAAAGGTAATAACATAGATGAAGAGGGCTATGTACCGATGATTTGTGGTTTGGCGAGATCTACTAAGGAAGATATCGATAGAGCTTGGGAGAGTTTGAAGTATGCAAAGACACCGATGATTCATATGTTTATCGCGACAAGCGATATACATATGAAGTATAAATTGAATATGAGTAGAGAACAAGTTGTGAAGAGAGCTAGGAGCATGGTGGCTTATGCCAGAAGTCTCGGGTTCGAGCATGTTAGGTTTAGCTTGGAAGATGCTACAAGGTTTGTAGTATTTGTCATATTTATATTTTTACCATATGGTGTGTATATAATTGAATATGTATTATTTTTGTCAGATCTGATAAGGAGTTTGTTTATCATATTATTGGAGAAGTTATTAAAGCTGGTGCAACATGCATTTGTGTTGCTGATACTGTTGGATGCAATTTGCCAAATGAATTTGCACAACTAATTGTTGACATAAAAGCCAATACATTAGGTATCCAAAATGTGATCCTTGCAGTACATTGTCACAATGATCTTGGACTTGCTACTGCCAACACATTAGTTGTATGTATTTGTTAGCTTTTAACTACTCCCTCCGTCCACTTTTAATTGTCACAGTTTCCTTTTTTAGAGTCAAACGATAAGAATTGACTAAAATTCTACGATGTATTTTGAAAATTAGTCAATTTGACATTCGAAAAGTGCAACATGACAATTAAAAGTGGATGGAGAGAGTACTTCATTTATAAAAATATAATATATAGTTAGTTTGACTCTCATACCTCAATGGAATTTAGGGAATTTGTGCAGGGGTAAGACAAGTAGATGTAACCATCAATGGTATTGGTGAAAGAGCTGGAAATGCTTCTCTAGAGGAGGTGGGAGAGAATAAACTTTAATTATAAGGACAAATTATATTAATATCTATACTTATAAATTTGTACTTTCATATATAGATAGTAATGGCCATAAAATGTCGTGGAAAGGAAGTACTAAGTGGTCTCTATACTGGGATTAATACAAAACATATATTCACCACAAGCAACATGGTATGTATATATATAGTGGCGTACGCAAAATTTATCGTAAGCGGTGTCACCCATTTAATATATATATTACTTGTTAAAATTAATCATGCATATAATAATAATATTGTTATATGCAGGTAGAGGAGTATAGTGGGCTTAAGCTACAACCACATAAGGCCATTGTTGGAGTTAATGCTTTTTCTCATGAAAGTGGAATTCATCAGGTTAATTTTATTTAGTTAATACTATATTTATCAACTCAATATTTCAAAACTCTTTTTTTTAAACCCATCATCCTAGTGTGACATATTTATTTAACAAAACAAGGAAACAAAGTCTAAAGAGTGTGAGTCCGAACAGATAGACTAAGAAATAAAGATGAATCCACGGCATCCATATTTCAAGGTGCGTAAGACCTTTTAAAAAGGTATCAAATGCCAATTTTCGATCTAGTTAAGAGTCATCTTCTTCCCCATTTTTGAACAACGCTAGCTACAAACAAAAGCGGTCCTTCAAATTTCATTGCATTTTTTTATTTTAGACTTGTTCCTATTCAAGAAATTTACTTATTTTAGATTTGTTTTAACAATCAGCCAAAATTTTAAAATGTATGTAATAAAATTATGGATGACACTACAAAAATGACGAATTAAATAAGAACACATGGTATTTGCGCCCAATTTAATTGTAAAAATAAAAAGCAAAGAAAACTATGTAAAACCTATTTAACTAATTAAAAAGGTATTTGAATTTATTCTACGTACTTAATTTAGGATGGAATATTAAAGAACAGAGGCACATACGAATTTATACCTGCTGAAGATGTTGGATTTATTCGTGCTACTGAACACGGTATTAAATTGGGAAAACTCAGGTACACACTGTTTTATCATGATGACGTTGTGATTCAGTTCGGTCGATTATTTTATAAAATTTATGTCATATTATTTTTTTTGTTATCCAATTTTATATAATCAAAATTACATTTTCTGAAACCGTCTCAATAGTTTTGATTTTTTATTGATATCGGTACGATGCATTATTGTTATTACTATTCTTTTCGCTTTATTTCATTGTTGTTATTGCTTTCATTTTTGTAGTCTCTTCTTCAAATTGCTTTGAAATGCTTTACTTAAATCGATAGTCTATCGAAATCAACCTCTCTATCTCTACTAGGTAGGGGTAAGGTCTGTGTACACTCTATACCTTCTACAGACTCCACCTAGAGGAATTACATTGGATTTGTTGTTGTTATTGATATGGTTCAATAGATATTTGTTTTTTTTTCTAAAATAAATATCATGCATTCTTATATTTTGTGCAGTGGACGTCATGCATTGAAAATTAAAATGCTTGAGGTATGATACATATACTAAGATTTCAATAAATTAAATTATGATAGTATTATTATATATGAATGTGCATCAACAACACTCATTTTATTTTGTCATAGCTTGGATATAATTTTGAGGAAAAACAACTTGGGGACCTCTTTTGGCGATTCAAGTCATTGGCTGAGAGGAAAAAGGTGAATTAAATTGTTGATGTTTTTATAGTGCAACACTCAATTTTGTTTTATTGATGAGACTTAGGGTGTGTTTGGTGCGAAGGAAAACATTTTTCAATTTTTTCATGTTTGGTTGGTTTAAATGTTTTCAATTTTATGCCACCCTTACCCCCTACCCCTACCCTATCCATCCCCCACCTCCCTCCTAAAGAGTATTTTCTAGTCTCAAGTCAAAAATGAAAGATATGTTATGGAAAATATTTTTCATTCACCAACCAAACATTAAGAAGTATTTTCTACTCACCAACAAAACATGAGAAAATACGTTAGAAATTCACTTATTTTCTAAGAAATATTTTTCTAGAAAAACATTTTCGTAGAAAATATTTTCCATCATGCATACACACTTACTTAAAAAAAATATTACGAGTGTTGCCGTATTATGTGTATCGGAGAGGTAGGGAGATGGCCTCCACTACGCTTCTCCTTATTAATAGTATTTAGGAATCACATTGTTTTTTTTAATATGTATTATTATCTGTTGCTCACATTTGCTTTGTTTCTTCCTATATTGTTGTCATAGTTTCTTATTTTCATACTTTGAATTATTTTCTTTTTTGACGAGCTAAGTATGTGTCAAAAATAACTTTTCTACTCCATAAAAGTAGGAAAGAACTTATATCCTACCCTCCAATCTCCATAGATTTCATTATGAAATTACACTCGGTATATATTGTTATATGTTTGTTTTTTTACCTATTTATCTTTTTCTACATCTATCTTTTCAGAATATAACAGATGATGATTTAAGAGCACTCTTGTTAGACGAAACTATCCAGCCTCAAATTGGCTTGACAACTTGGAGATATGCATGTAAATACTACTACTTTCTTTCTTTTTTGTTGGTTTTCTTTAATTAATTAGCTCAGATTGAAAAACGACAGTTCTATAATTTCTGTTTATGCAAAGGATTTACTGTTAAATGAACGTATTATATGATACAGGAACTTGTCACCTATTGATGGAAGAGCTTATCTAATGTTGCAGTAACAAGCCCAGGGTTTTGTGCTACATTAATTAATTGATGTATTAAATTTTCTTGAACACTCTTTTAAGTTCTTAGTATTGAACCCCTCGTACTTTCTAAACCCTGAGTTCAAACTTATGTTTGTTGTATTTTTTAATAAATATATGCTCTTAAAGAAAAATATGTTGCTTAATTCCACCACTGCAGTTAGGGTACGAACCTATATTAAAGCCTAAAGAAAAATATGTTACAAATGAAACGCCTAAGAAGAGCAAACGTAACACCTCGCTAAGTGAAAGAGCTGGAATTAAAAAGAGTCATTTTTGGAAAGAATGAAAAATCTGGAAAACTGTTTAAGTTATGTTAAGTTTGAGTTTTGGGTCAACTTTAAATGACCATAAATCCTAGATCAGGATGTGTTAGGTGTACTACCAAATACCGTAGGAAAGATCTTTGAATTATCTTTCCAACGCCACCGAGTTTTCTCGATTTCGAATTAGTATGAGGGAGATATGCCCATTGGAAGTTGGGCTGTCTAGATAAGTAAAGTCAAAATCGGATTTTTAAGGGGTATTTTGGTCTTTTCCATGCCCAATTGTTTTATTTTCGTTTTTAGAAGTTAATTGGGGTCTAAACAGAATTGGATCAGTTTACGCTTTACCAAATTATACTAGGATTTTTGGAGAAAGAACTCAAGAAAAGAAAAGTTCAAGATTCATCAAGTTCTTGCGATTTGTTAGTGGATTTCGCCAAGGATACTATCCTACGAGGTATGTGAAACTTTCATAGCGTTGAATTCGTTCACCCACGCGCCAAACATGTTTATTTTAGCGTGAATTGGTCCCAAAAGGTTGAAAGTTTGATGTTCTTGATATTGGCTTTAGTTATTGCGATTTGATGGGATTGTTGAGTTCTTGATGGAACCCTGTCGATTTTATAGCGATGTTTGATTAGATTCTTAGGTTCATGTACTGGGTATCTGAAACTAAAGAGGATTTGAGAAAAAGAATCGAATTTAGGCGAATTGGGATTAGAAAATGAATAAGGAAAAAGGCGGGAAAAGCTGGTGTCCCAGTCCGCATCGCGGACCTGCCCTACCTTTTCCCAAAATTCTTCCCCGCGTCGCGAAGCGGTCACGGACCGTTCTGCCTCAAAATTTATTTCGCGACCAAATATTTAAATGTATCTCCGCGTCGCGGACTTGTTTCCAGACAATAATTTCTTGATCGTTTCACATGTTTAACTATCTTAAAACATTCCTAAACATCATGCGATCCTTCCTATCACAAATCACAATCCTTGAATCCATAAATTCAAATTCAAGGAAAGTTAAGAGCCAAGTCTAGAGAATTCTTAGAGTCATTTCAAAAGGACACATTACTATTTATAATTTTGCATTATTTTTTATGTCCACGTAGGCAAATATATATGTTTAAAATACGGTATTAAATAGTCTAGGGAGGTAATAGGTCCTTATGAAAGTTTAGTATCGCAACAACAAATCCGACCAAAAGTTGGGGTATTTTTCAGACTCTTATCCCTAAAATATATGTAATAAAACATATAAAAAAATCGATTGATTCATAAAATTAATCTATTTGTGTCACATATAATGGGATAAAAAAAGGTAACATGTATTATTTAATTTTGGAAACTACGTACAAATATTGTAAATCTCAATAATTAACTACATTTGATTGACTCTTGAAATTTTATTTGTGCTACCTACATTGGGATAAGAGAAGTAACATATATTATTAAAAATTTACGTAAAAAGTACTATAAATTACAATGATCAAAAGAAGTAACATGTAATAATTAATTTAGAAACTACGTAGAAAGTATTGTAAAATCTCAAATTAATTAACAACATTTGATTGACTCTTGAAATTCTATATGTGCTACATACATTGGGACAAGATAAGTAATATATATTATTTAAAATTATGTAAAAAATACTATAAATTACAATAATTAACAACTTAAAATATTTAAGAATCATATTAAAATTTAATTGACTATCTAAATTCTATTAATGTCACATAAAGTGAGACAAAAAATAACATATATCACGGGCACTTGTGTCTAGTAATACTAATAATTTATGAGTGTTGTCGTATTATGTGTATGGAAAGGTAGATAGAATATGGCCTCCACTACGCTTCTCCTTATTAAAATAGTATTATTTAGGTATCACACAGGGCCGACTCAACAATATTGGGGGCCTAAAGCGAAACTGAAGAGAGGGGCCCTAATATTTTATTATTTTCATCATATATACTTTTATTTAAAATCTATTTTTCTAGCTATTTTAGATGCGAAGCCATTATGTACTGTATTATAATCAATTTGTTCTAATAATTCTTTTTCAAATGGTAATATAGCTAATTCATTCTATCTCTCTTGAGACATTGCTGATCTTAAAGAAGATTTAATCAATTTTAATTTCGAAAAAACATCTTTCGGCTGAGGCAACGGTTACAAGAATTGTTAACATTATTCTATAAGCAATATGTGTATTTGGAAAAGAATCAAGTCTTTTATTGATTGAGTATTTTCATTAGATCATTATCTTCTACTTGTATTATTTTCCTTAACACTTTTAATTCAAAAAATAAATCTAAACCATCAATATCAGAATAACTATTACATGTTAAATAAAGTTCAAAGTTAAGACAATATTTTTAAAATTCTCATCATCTAGTGGTCTCAATATTTTACCTCTAAATAAGAAATCAAAAATATTTTCATATGCTTCAATTGGTTCAAATCTATTTTGAAGCGAAAAATAGTTTGATCTACTCTACATATATAAAACAATCAATTCTAAAAGGTTCTTCAAGGGACTTTGTGATTTCGCTATCCACATTTTCATCAAATTGTTTCTTACGCCATATTTTCATCAAATTGTTTCTTATGAAATTCAGGTTTATTTTCATCTCATATGTAATTTCCTTAGTAGGAACCATAATACTCATAGTACATATATATATATATTTTAAAATAACATGTATAAGTAATTGTTTTTAAAAATGGGGGCCCCAAAATATGTGGGGCCCCGAGCGATGGTTTTAGTGGCCTAGGGGTTAAGACGGCCCTGTATCACTATCACATTGTTTTTTTTATATGTATTATTATCTGTTGCTCACATTTTCTTTGTTTTCTTCCTATATTGTTGTCATATTTTCTTATTTTCTTCCTTTTTGATGAAGCTAAGTATTTATCAAAAATATTTTTTCTACTGCACAAAATTAGGAATAAGGTTATATGTTTACACTTCATAGATTTCATTTATGAAATTACACTCTGTATATATTGTTGTTGTTATATGTTTGTTTTTTACCTATTTATCTTTCTCTACATTTATCTTTTCAGAATATAACAAATGATGATTTAAAAGCACTCATATTAGACGAAACTATCCAGCCTCAAATTGCTTGACAACTTGAAGATAAATGTCACCTATTGATGGAAGAGCTTATCTAATGTTGCAGTAACAAGCCCAGGGTTTTGTGCTACATTAATTAATTGATGTATTAAATTTTCTTGAACACTCTTAGGTGAATTCAATCTTTTAAGTTCTTAGTATTGAACCCCTTGTACTTTTTAAACCATGAATGTGAACCCCTTGTACTTTTTAATCTTTTGTTTGTTGTATTTTTAATAAATGTATACTCTTAAAGAAACGGTTACATCATTAATTCCCCTCGTGGATTCTCCATTAAAACTCTGACTTGAGGACAAGAAGCGAAGTTGAATGAGTATTAAGACAGTAGCCTGGCGCTGAGGCAGGTTATGGATTACTTGAGAATAAAATTTGATTAGTGAGACAGATATATATACTACAAGAAAAATGGTCAATAACGAAGGGAAAACTGGTCCCTAAAACTGAGATTCTGGTCCTTAAAAGTCATTAGCGATCGGAAATTCTGGTCGCCTCCCCGTCCCTATAGCCTCCGACGCTAAATGTCATTTAGGACGACGTGTTGAATAGCTGGTCCTTAATTATATTTTGCGACTAGCCTTGAACTGGTCCTCAAAATGCTTTTAGGGACCATAAATTTTGGTCCCTGATTTAAGAGATTTTGCGACTATTAAGAATCTGGTCCTAAAAATATTTTCAGGGACTAGA
>NW_006239526.1:258429-260060 GCF_000226075.1 Solanum tuberosum | reverse complement strand
AACCTAGAACAATTTAATAAAAAGAAAGTACTCATACTAGAATCTCATCTAATGTATACTAATACAAAAGGGGAAACATCTATTACATTCACAAACTATAATTATTCTAATCAAACTAACTTAGAAGAAGAGTTAGAATTAGAAGAAGAAAAAGAGTTTATGAATATAGAAATAATACAAGAAGGATATGAAGTAGATGAAGCTTTGCAAGAAGCCGAAAGAAGATATAATAATAACACAGATATAACTTTTAAATGTAAAGGATGTAAGACAGGAAATATGGGTATATTTGAAGTAGACAGACATTTTAAAACATGCAAATTTAGAACTGATAATATAGGGTACAGAAAAGAATATAATAACCAAGACAAAATAGAAAACCTTGAAACTATACTAGAAAATCTGTATGAAAGTGAAGATGAAATAGAAAGAGATTCTATAATAAGTCAAAAAGAGCTTATGGAATCTACTAGTTCAAGTGCTAGTCCGTTTCAACGAACTGCTCAACACCATACAGTAGACACAAGTATAGGAAATGTACCAAGAAGACGAGTCTATAGGGTAAACCCAGACACAGTATCTGAAAATGTAAGACCAATGGGTAGAAAGATGCCTATAGAAGAACCTATTAGATTACAAGAAGAAGGAAGTAAAGAAAAAATATTAAACATAGCAGCACATGACCCTCAAATGTGGAATGCAGTAATAGATTTATGGAAAGGAATAGTAGTAGCAGACTATATAAAAACATACCAAGATGCAGACGCAGAAACAATGTATAAATATATGGAAACTTTTTTAGGAGAATCTGCAAAGGCCTTATGGGAAGCATATAAATCTAATTTCCCACAAAAATTCCAAGCTTTAGTAAACCTTGGAGCAAACCCGTATAATTTTACAAATAAAATACACAGTTTAATTACAGGAGAAGACCCAAATAGTGGCTTAGTAGTATTGCAAAGAAATGCTTTGATACACCTAGAACAGTTAAGTATTACAAGTTGGTTCCACATAAAAAACTTTCTTAAAGATTATTATTATTACTGTACAATTAGTGGGAATTCTTTTGATGAAGAATTAGGAAAAAAGTTATTTAATAAACTACCAGGAGCCTTAGGCAGAGAAATAGAAGAAAGATGGTATAAAAGAGAAGGAGTAATACAAAATCCAAACGGTAAATGGTCTATAGGACACAAAGTACAACATATAATGGAAGTCTTAACAAAAAAATGCACAAATATACAAATACAGAAACAACTAAAACAGAATGAAATGAGTTTCTATAAGAATGTCATGTATACAACCCAAAGTTATGATAAAGGACATAATAAACCTAAGAAAAGATACAAGAAATATAAACCCTACTATAATCAGCAGTATAATAAATAATACTATTTAAGAAAATCTTCAGCCAGGAAACCTTATCTAAATAAAGATAGACATGTTCGAAAATATAGAAATGATAGAAATTATAAAAATAAGCTAGAATGCTTCACATGTGAAAGTATAGAACATTTAGCAAATGTATATCCTAAAAGAAATAATAGTAGAACTAGAAATTCTCAATTAATAGAAGATTTTCAAGAAACCTTAATTAACGTAGATGAATACATGTCAGACAATGAAAGCAT
>NW_006239526.1:255754-258027 GCF_000226075.1 Solanum tuberosum | reverse complement strand
AGGATATGGGTAAGAGATCTAAACATAAATGTAGATTTTGTATTAGGATTAAAATTTATGATACAAAATAACGGAGGAACATTAATTACAAGAGATGGGGTAATATTCTTTAAGCATCTTACTTATACACCAGTACAAACTATTAATTTTGAAACAAAAGGAAGACAAGTTGGTATATCTCCAAGCACTTCTGAAAATGATAGTTCACAGATATGTTGTAAAAACTGCAACGATAAAAGTCAATGTTGTAAAGATTTAGGCCAAATAGAACAATACGAGGAAGAAGAAGAATATGATATAAGAGAAAAAGATTATACTTTAATACAAGTAGAAAATGAATTCTATAATTTCCAAAGAGGAATCAACAGGATAGGTACAATTAGAAGTCCTAAGGACTTAGAAAACATAGTAAGAATATTAGACGAAATGGAAATAATAGGAGAAAAGCCTTTAAAATACTGGGAGAATAATAAAGTAGTATGTAAATTAAATATCATAAACCCTGAATACATAATAAAAACAGCTACCATTGAAGCAACTAATCAAGACTTGGAAGACTTTAGTGTACAAATAAAAGAATTACTAAATTTATGAGTAATAAGAAGATCTACATCAAAACATAGATCAGCGGCATTTATGATTAGAAATCATAGTGAGATAGTGCGAGATAAAGCAAAGAACGGTAATTAATTACAAAAGACTTAATGATAATACAAGAACTGATGCATATAAAATTACCTGATAAAAAATGAATTAATCAATCGAATCCAAGGAAAAGAATATTTAGTAAATTCGATTGTAAGTCAGGATATTGGCAGGTAAAAATGCACGAAGAAAGTATAGAATAGATAGCATTCACATGCCCGGAAGGACATTTTGAATGGTTACCCATGCCATTTGGACTAAAAACTATCTCTCCAATATTTCAAAGAAAAATGGACATTATATTTGGTGACTATAAAAGGTTTGTCTTAGTATATGTAGATAATATCTTAATATTTAGTAAAGATATTAAAGAACATTTAGGACATCTACAGACAATGTTTAGATTATTTGTGAAAAATGGAATAATAGTAAGTAAAAAGAAAATAGAATTATATAAGAACCATATAAATTTTCTAGGAGTAACATTAGGAAGAAGGAAAAATTAAATTACAACCACATATAGCAACAAAAGTATTAGATATGCCGGATAAATTAGACAATACAAAAATTTACAAAAATTTTAGGACTAGTAAATTATGCTAGGAATTTTATTAAAGATTTAGGAAAACTAGCAGGACCACTATACTCTAAAACAGGTAGCAAATGGCAAAAACATTTCAATATAGAAGACATTAAATTAGTCCAACAAATTAAAGAAAAAGTTAAAAATATTCCAGAATTAAGTATATAACTAGAAACTAATCATTTAATAATTGAAACCAATGGTAGTTTCCAAGAATGGGGAGCTGTGTTAAAACCTAGGCCCAATAAATACAGCGACAAGATAGAAGAAAAAATTTGTGCTTATCAAAGTGGAAAATATAAAGAGAAAGGAAATATGAGCAGTATAGATGCCGAAGTTTTACCAATAATATATGGTCTTAATAGTTTTAAGTTATATATTTTAAATAAAAATGAGATATTAGTACGAACTGACTGTGAAGCCATAGTTAAATTTCATCAAAACATAAATCAAAAAACTAGTAGCAAGAGAAGATGGCTAAATTTTACGGATACTATATCCATTTATCCAAATGTTATTTTTGAATATATAAAAGGAAAGGATAACAGTTTAGCAGATCAATTAAGTAGACTAAATATTAAAATAACTTAACTGTATATTTGTTTCAGCATGAGACCGACTAGTTCAACAGACAAAGGCAAAGGAGTAGCCTCAGCATTAGACTCATATGCTCAGACTGTATTAAGCAATATGAAGTTTAGACCTCAGACACCATCAATAGAGGTGATGGATCGTATGTACTTCGGTAAGCATAATATAATATGTTATCCGAATTCGATTTTATCTTTTAGACAATTACCAGAATATGTGTTAGACAAACCTCAGAAATGCTTAACAGACAATTTATGGATGGCATATAATAAGAAAGAAAATAAATATTTTATAGCTTCATTAAATGTTTTATGTCAATATTTTACAGACAAAAGTAGAGAGAATAAATTTAAATATTATGTGGTAATACATGGTAAGACTAATGGTATTTTTCAAACATGGATAGAAGTAGTAGAGTCTATAAACGGAGTTAAAACTCCTCTTTTTAAAGGTT
>NW_006239526.1:254035-255033 GCF_000226075.1 Solanum tuberosum | reverse complement strand
AAAGAAGACTATGCTCCATAAAAAGAAAAAGAATGATAAAATAGAGAGCATAATAAAAAAGACTTTAGAACAGTTTTTCCAACAGGGACAAGATAAACATGTAATTACTCCACCAAATCCAGATCCAAACGGAGACAGACTAGTACCAGATACAGAACGAAACAGACCAAATACTAGTCCAAGAAATACTAATAATAACATAACCAGATTCAACAGTTCAGGAGAAGAAGACTATCGAGAACATTCATATTATCAAGATGCTCAAAATCCCAATGCAGATGATGATTCAGGAATGAGTTTTGATTCCGAAGCTCTTCACAACCTTGATACCTGAAGAACTGAAGAAAGAAGAAGGAGAACAAGACAAAACAAGACAATAATTTAAAGTAGGAATAAAAGTGTGTCATGTGGGTATGCCCACATTTGTAGTGTGAGTGCTTACTTTATCACTATCCTCCAAGGAGGAAAAAATTGATAAGCACGCGTCTTATTTTGTGTAAAAGTCTTGTGAAGTGAAAATAATGCATGTGCGATGGAGCCCAAATGTGTACCCGGCATAAATTATTTGAGCTAATCTTGTAAAAACGTTGGCCAATTTTAGGCCGTTACTTTTTATTCCATTATCTTAATGTGTCGGCCACGTTTGGCTATTAGGATTCTTCCACGCTTTATGCTAAGTCCCCCTCAACCTCTATATAAAGACACTCCTCCACACTTAAGAAAGAACAAGAAAGAAAAACCAGCGAGAAACTCACAACATATTCCCCTTCCCAATGTTCAGAAAAATCATCTCAACTACTCAATCCAAAAAGTCCTAAAATCCCTCTTGTAATATTCAGTTTGTAAAAGATTTGGTTTTAAGTGTGTAAGAGTCAGTCGGGGTTCCCGAAAGGGAAACCTCTCTCCGTCTAAATCATGTAAGTCTTTATGTTTTCTGTAAAAAAAAAAATTAAAAAAAATAAAAAAATAAATAAATAAATAAATAAATATATATATAT
>NW_006239526.1:245218-253654 GCF_000226075.1 Solanum tuberosum | reverse complement strand
AACATGACCAGACACGAGTAAGAGGGGGTACTGAGTAGGATTTACAAAAAATTGAATTTCTGTTATTTTGCTATTCTACTATTTTGTTGATTTCTGCTATTCTGCTGCATTAGTTCTGCTAATTCCTGTTTTCTACTATTCTACTAATTTCTGCTGTATTTTTTGTATTTTCTGTAATTGTTTCTGTATTTTCTGTATTTTCAGTAATTGTTTCTGTATTTTCTGTATTTTCTGTAATTGTTTGGTATATTATTTCTGTATTTTCTGAAATTCTGTATTTTCTGAAATTGTTAATTGTTTGGTATCAGAGCAAGAAGTTTCTGGGAAGTAATAATTTAAATGAGAAGACCGCTACGTAGTACTATAAAGACATTTAGAAACAAAACGAGATTTGAATAGTTTATATTTCGAATATAAGAGACTAAATCGGACTAAAGAAGACAATATAAGGTTAGATTACCTAAGTGTGTAAGAGTCAGTCGGGGTTCCCGAAAGGGAAACCTCTCTCCGTCTAAGTCATGTAAGTCTTTATGTTTCCTGTATTTTCCCAAAAAAAAAAATCCTAGGACTTTACAGGTTAATTCATCGTTGTTATTAAGAAAAACCATCTCAACTACTCAATCCAAAAAGTCCTAAAATCCCTCTTGTAATATTCAGTTTGTAAAAGATTTGGTTTTAAGTGTGTAAGAGTCAGTCGGGGTTCCCGAAAGGGAAACCTCTCTCCGTCTAAATCATGTAAGTCTTTATGTTTCCTGTATTTTCCAAAAAAATAAAAAATAAAAAAAATAAAAAAATAAATAAATATATATATATATATATATATGTGTGTGTGTGTGTGTGTGTGTGTAAATTATGTCTGTTTGAAATAATATTTGCTTAAGGCCTTAGAAATATCCTAGGACTTTACAGGTTAATCCATCGTTGTTATTAAGAAGTTAAAAGTCTAACCATATACTGAGGGTAGTTTTATACTACAAACATATTTACATACTTATCATTAAGCAAATATTATTTCAAACAGAAAATATATATATATAAATGTTATTTAGTTTGTAATCTTAAATATTTCATGTGAAAATTTGAAAATAATTTGTTTTTTTTAAAAAATAGACATTTAAAAAAGATAACCTAAAAAAAGACAAATCAATTGAAATTGAAAAATAATTCGTTGCTTTCGAATATCTATAATAGACAACCTTATGTTTTTGATGCATCCTTCTCATTCATCATCCACAATTGAAAAAAGATGCAACCTCCGTTTCAAAAAGAGTGACCTAGTTTGATTTGACACGGAGTTTTAAAAAATAAATAAGTCTTTTGAATCTTGTGGTCCTAAATTAAAGTTATATCAAATGTACTAAATTGTCCTTCAATCTTGTGGCTTTAAACATGCTACGTGAAAAACTGAAATTAAAATGTTACCAAAAAAGGAAAGAGGTCATTTTTTTTTAAACAGACTAAAATGGAAAAGATGTCATTCTTTTTAAAACGAAGAGAATACTTTATTTAGATTAGTTCCTCTTTTATATGAATAAACCTATTATTATCAATAAATAAAATGTTTCGGTTTGCAAGCAAAAATAAAATAAAATAGCAACTTGTTTGTATTGGAATACTCAATATTTTCACATTAGTTATAACACCTATAGATTCCATTTTTTATTTTGCCGTGAATTTGGTACTATCTTTGATGGAATAAGTGGACCTTTTAATTACTCCCACGTTTGTATGAGCAGTCCTGTCCATAATAATTATTCTTTATGTTCCTATTTATATGGCGTTTTATGTTTTTTAATATTTGTCATTCCATAAAATTAATATATAAATAATATTATTTTTTATATTTTATCTGTGAGAGTTATTAGTCTTGAAAATATGTATTTAATTCAAGTAAGAAAACTAAGTAATTGATTCATGTTTATTGTTTAAATTAATTAATCAAAATTAACTAATTTATGTTCATTTATGAAAAACTTGATTTAAGAGAATACTGATAATATTATACATTTGGCTTGGTGTGACATATAAGGTATAATAATTTTGAAATAAAATACAAAATTATATTTGACTAGAAATATATATCAAGTGGTTGAATTATTTATTCCACCATTTTTAATATAGTGATGAAATAACTTATTCCAAAATAACTTATTATGAAATAATTAATTTCAAAATAACTTATTCCTAATCAAATGACCCTATAAGTTTAAGTATATATATTGTTTATTTTTAATCACATTACCTAACTATTTGTGTTATAAAAATTAGTATATAATTGGAGTGGCAACACATAAAAAAAACTAGATTAAGGATGCCACGGGCATATTTACAGACGTTCAAATATGTAAGATGATCAAAATAAATACCAACTTAATACATTATGTAGTATGTTACATTCATTTTGCGGAATGTTATACGGAAATCTCTAAATAAAAGTAGCTTCTTTCCAGTTGAAACTCCTTTATGACCTAAAAGGAAATTAAAGAATGTAGAATTTGTTTCAATACGTAGGTCCTCTTCAACAAAGCTATAGACATAACCTAAGGAAGTAAAACAGAAGGGGGCGGAACTGCACACTTTCATGTTCAGAGCATTGTCCGAGTGAGTGGGCAACGTCTACCAAGCAAAGCTTTCTTGAAGAGGCAGGGCTGATTCCTTTTCGTCGCCCGCCCTTTATTTATTTAAAAAATTCTCACTTCAGAAGAAATAGAGGTAATTCAATTTTTCCTTAAGGAAAAAATACAACAAGGATATGAAAATTATTTTTTTTTAAAAAATAAAATAAAATTTGGTAGTGTTACATGAGGACCACACACAATCACTTGTTTTTCATCTAAAATTGGAACTATGTATAAGTATATCAACTGCGTTTATATTAGGTGAGGGCGAAAAATTCAAAACGTTAGTTAGGATTTTAAATTTTACTCAACGTGCGTGGTGTATAACATCAAAAAATATTCGATACAAATATGATCGTTTACATTAAAGATATGTAAGTACAACTCTGGAAGAAAGATCCCATTATACTTCTTTTTTTCTTGTTAAGAATTAGAAAGTAATGGCAATAATGCTAACTTTACGTACTTGGTTAACACCAAACCTAGAAATTACTAAAAAATAATTCAATTTTCTTCTTCTAATAATAATAATAAACATGGAAATGTTCAAGAATAATATTAAGAATTAATTAAGAGATTAATAAAACAAAGGAAAAGGGGCTAATTAAAAATATCTCTAAATTATTTGAAATTGGTTAATTTTATCCTCTGTTATCTTTTGTCTAAAAAATTCCCCCACCGTTAAGTCATTCTAGATTTTAATCGAGGCTATAATAATTTTGAGAAAAAACAAATGTTTAATTGAAAAATTAATATCGGTAATTACACTTTATATTATATAAAATTGGCATAGTATAAAAATTTATCATTTAAAATAGTCAAAGTAATAACACTTGTCCACAACTTTAAATGGAGGGCAAAGCCGCAAAGGTTCCCCATTTCGAATAATTCAAGGAAAAATTAAATTTCATTTGTTTTGAAGTAATTGTTAGTAAGAAGGGTATTTTTGAACAGGTTGACTAATTGGAGGGCCTTTTTGAGCTAGTTGATTAACAACAAGGATATTTTTGAATTATCTTCATATCTTCTTTGAAATCGTGAAACACATGTACAATATCTGATACTAATAATTGCTACATGTATTTTATGAGACAAATATATATTGATATAAAAAAGAGTATATTCTCTTTTATATAAGCCAACAATAGGACTAACATGGCATGCATTAACTCTTTGTACCTTTAGCATTAGGTATTTGTACCTTTTTACAAGTATCATGCCATTAAGTGATTGTACCTTTAACCTTAAGTGTTTGTACCTTTATATAAAAAACCTATAATTGATCCCTTCTAATATAGGACTCTTTCTGGCCCTCTTTTATTGGTTGTTCAACACGTGGAGGGTTCTATATTTGCATGTATGCTGTCCTATTGCCTTTACATATATGTATCTCTTGCTCTCATTTTTTGATTTGTTAATTTCTATTGCATGTTAGTATTATTATTGCTCTATATTGTACAACAGGTGTTTGATGATGTGTTGTAATGAACTTTGTTCGCTTTTTTAACAGTAGACTGATACAAATTCTAGAGTTCAAAAATTCCAGCATTTAACCTTGCATGTGTGTCTTACTATTACCAAGAGTTTACGAATTTAAAACAACTCTAATTGTTGTGGCTCTCATTGTCAAGATAAAGACATATGGCGCCAAGATTGAATATTGAAGGAATAACCATTGACACTCCCGATTAGACTTGCAAAGTCCAAATTGTGGACATGAGTCGTGACAAACTAAGTTTTTAGAAGAAATTTCGATTCCAAAATCTGATTTTGGAAGACGAGCAGGTCCTTTCGCTCATTATTGTCGTCGCTCATCCTCTAGGCATAATTATATAATTTATCTGTATCTCACAAAGTTCACCGACTTTACATGAACACCAAATCAGGGCAGTTGTATATGGTGATGATATTGACTATTATGTGGAGAATCTTACATTGTTGGATACATATCTAATCTCTACTGCCAGAGTGAAATTAAAGTTTCACTACCTTCGTACGGAAGGATAATACATAAATTTTATTGGGTGCTTGATAAATATACTCTAATCGAACATATCAAACCAAATGAGCAGCTTGAGAAACCACTGTTGCCACCGAACAAGTTACATACCACAACTTTTGCCAATATTGCTCAACTGACTCTGGTCCTAATGCAGAACTTGGTATATTCCTCTTACCAACAATTAGTTTGCTAAAATTTATGTCCCCACATGTAATGACCTAATAATTCTTTATTTCTATCAGATATTGTAGGAGTTGTTCTCCGTTATGGCCCTTCAAAATATGCAGGCCGCACTCAAAATAGGTGTCGTGAGGTTACTATTTCTGATGATCAGTAAGTACAACCTTCTGTGTTATACATTGGTATTTATGTTTTCAGATTTTGACACAATGTTACTATAGATTCGAGAAAAAATAGTATTCATGTATTCCCCATGCTTTCAAACGAAACCAATTTTTGCTTACTTTATGGGACGACTTCGGGGAAATTGAAGGAGCTGAATTGGAAGCTCAAATAGAAAAGGGTAAAAGAGTTCCCTGTAATCCTTAGAAGGAACATTGGAATCTCTAGTTATCAAGGTATGCGTGTGTTTTACTGAAATCTCGTCTTTTAATACCATACACTATTACACAATCATTTCATATGTACAAGTTTATCCTTGCAAACCAGATTCAATTTGACGATACGCTTAAATCCTACTTATCCGCAGGCATTACAGTTGATCAGTTGGTACTAACTTCTTACTATACATCTCTAGCTTTAGTGTGCCATAAAAAGCATATTTCGCAATGTTTCTGTTGTCATAATAGGGCAAAGACAAACAAAGACGTGCTTTTGGGCAATGTGTTGGGTAACTTCGCAGGATCATCCACTGCTCTTACCGTCAATCCTGTTCACCGACAAGTCGTTTCTATTGTAGAAGTTACAACAGCAACTTCAGTAGGTTTCAGAAATATTTAGACTAGCTCAAATTATTGATGGAATAGAGTTAGATATACATTTTTTGTTGGGCATTGCAGGTTGGAGTTTTCTACATTGAGGCCGAAATGTCAATATCAGATGATCTTCAAAAGTTTTTGTCCTAGAATGTTCAGGCAGCAAACAGAAAAAATGCACAAAAAACAAGAAGCAGTTTGATTGCGCAAAATGTCAAAGACAGACAACATTGGTGCCTCGATATTACGTTTATGCTATATACATAAAAATTTATTGTGGTAAAATATCGCATATACAAAAAACAATTCAAGTATTAACTCATTATGCTTGTAGGTGTACCTTCCAAATTGATCTGCGGTGGTTCAACAACTGCCTTCATTTCTGGTGATCCTGGCGAAAAACTTCTCTCCATGAAGGCAGAGGACATATTTGACACAACCTGCGTCAAGGTTACCTCCTACTTATATTTCTTAGTGTCTGTCTTTATATATACTTCTGCAAATGTTCTCTGTGTTGATCAGATCCAACAAATGTTGTCGAAGAAACTATTTCATATTCAACTAAGGAAGTCATCCTGGACAAACTCTAATGTTACTCAGTCAAGTCTCACAGTTCTGTCCTACACGGAAAAAGAACATGCATCTCTACCAGGCACTGGCGAGAGGAACATTAGAAAGGCCAAATCGTTCGATGCTAGCGAGGTAGAGATGAAAGCGACATTTTTTGAATCTGAATCTTCCAGCAGCGATACCTCAATTGAACCCACGCCAATCAAGAAGTTATGAAAGGTTAGTGAACCTGTCAGTGAAGTTAGGCAGATTAGTCGGTCTTTCTGAAAGGATATTACAATTAACTTGATAAGCAGTAGTATGAGCTTACTAAATATGTCTAGCAGAAATATGGGTTATTGTTAGATTTCAGATACTCATGCCTTTTTAGTTCTGATAATAACATAGATTTGACTCTAGCTTTGTTGTCTTCTACTTTTGATTGTCCTTTAGATTAAGACAATAATTGTTTTAGTTGTCTATCAGGACAAATAAAATTGCCACTTCTCATCTGATGATACTGAGTGGTTCAGCTTTTAACATTAGCTATAGTTCTAAGCTGACTGTTGCATTAGCCAATGTGCATGGGTGGTTGTTTGATCAAATTAATCACGTCAATGCTAGAGGGGTGCAACTTGAGTGATCTATTCTCTTTTGAGAGCTACGAGTCCATTACAACACATGGTATTTTCCCTAACGATCAGTACTGAGCAATTAAGTGAAATTAATAGAACCAGAGGAAGACTCCATAACTGACTATTTGTAGCATTTGCGCTTTTCAATAATTTGCAGCAATAGAAAATAGTAATGTCCCCATGGGTATATTGAATAGTGAAGAAGTTGGGATATGCTTAGATTGTCTACAGCCGTCAAGTAGTATTTTTAAGTTTTTGCCTTCTACATCAAAGTATACTCTGTGTTGTCTATTTGAGTTCTTATGGGCAAGTGTACAAATTAGTTAGAAAGTTCCATTTGGTGGTCACTTCTGTCGGATCGAAATGTCAACTGCATTCACTTGTGTACTCTCTGTAGTAAGAGATTATACATGTTTTGCTCTGAATGTCTACTGATTTTTATATTTTTAAGTTTTTTACCTTCTTCATTTCTTTTCCAGAGTACATAAGTTTAACTCCATTCACTTGTATATTTAAATTTATATGTTATATAACATCAAAGTAGCTATGATTACTTTAATGATTGAATTTGATATATTTACATTTAATTACAGGAAGTATGTTCCTCATTTTGGTTACTCAAAAAGCATAACTTTTGGGATTCTCAATCTGCACAACCTCAATTGTTATGAAGGTCCAGTTATAAGAAGTTGGGGAGAAGGAAGTAACAAAGATGGTACTCAACTTTTTCAAATTTTTGGGCTGCCTCTGTGATTCAGATTTTGCGTCAAGTGGATATTCCACACTCAGTTAGGTATGTTGTATTACACCTTCGTCTAAGTAAATGTTCATTATTAACATAACTTCACCATAAAACTATCACCTTTGGCTGTAAATCTGTGGAATTAATGTAGTAAATTCTGCCTCAATTTTATGTTGTAGTATCTTTCTCACTTCCTTGCCAATATCTCTACCGTTCAACTTATAGGTACTTTGACATCTTGTTGTGCCATAAATGCTGCCACTGAAGAAGCTTACCCGGACTACAATTGTACCATGCATGTTGTTGTTCTAGACTAAGATACCATCATCTTGTAACTAAAAAATCCCAACACTCTTTAAACTTTTTGGGTTGTATCATCACTACTACTGCAACAACGTTTGGATCAGTGTATCTGCACAACACGCTTGTGTCTATTGTAAACCTTGTATATAATAGTGTGATATCAAGCTTGTATTCCAGTAGTCTTGTGCTTAATCATTTGTTCAACGTTCTTGGTGACCTCTGATTTCAGTGGCTTCGGTCATTGGTCAGAATGAACTCTTCTTTTAATATCCTCCTTTATTTCTCAGTGTAACAAATGTGTTGCACTGAGAAACATCAGTGCAACATGTAAAGTCCAATCGAATTAACATCAGTGAATAAAAAATGACACACCAGACCAGATTGGACATGTAAAGTCCAAATTATGGACGGACGGTGATGCTTTTAGATATTATGTAGATAAGTTTACACTCTTCAACGCATATAAGGTCTCTACTACATGTTCAACAACAATCTTAGCTTGAAAATACAGTGTATGAAAATATGCAATTTCAGCTATTCTAAGTATTCACCCTTGAAATCATTATTATTAGTGTAAAAATAAACAATTCTGGAATCATGTTTTGCCGTACAATCTCCTCCTTTTGGTATCCCTCATGAGTCAAATCTATCA
>NW_006239526.1:236806-241341 GCF_000226075.1 Solanum tuberosum | reverse complement strand
TAGTTAGGATTTTAAATTTTACTCAATGTGAGTGGTGTATAACATGAAAAAATATTCGATGATCGTTTACATTAAAGATAAGTAAGTACTCTCTGGAGGAAAGATCCCATTATACTTCTTTTTTTCTTGTTAAGAATTAGAAAGTAATGGCAATAATGCTAACTTTACGTACTTGGTTAACACCAAACCTAGAAATTACTAAAAAATAATTCAATTTTCTTCTTCTAATAATAATAATAAACATGGAAATGTTCAAGAATAATATTAAGAATTAATTAAGAGATTAATAAAACAAAGGAAAAGGGGCTAATTAAAAATATCTCTAAATTATTTGAAATTGGTTAATTTTATCCTCTGTTATCTTTTGTCTAAAAAATTCCCCCACCGTTAAGTCATTCTAGATTTTAATCGAGGCTATAATAATTTTGAGAAAAAACAAATGTTTAATTGAAAAATTAATATCGGTAATTACACTTTATATTATATAAAATTGGCATAGTATAAAAATTTATCATTTAAAATAGTCAAAGTAATAACACTTGTCCACAACTTTAAATGGAGGGCAAAGCCGCAAAGGTTCCCCATTTCGAATAATTCAAGGAAAAATTAAATTTCATTTGTTTTGAAGTAATTGTTAGTAAGAAGGGTATTTTTGAACAGGTTGACTAATTGGAGGGCCTTTTTGAGCTAGTTGATTAACAACAAGGATATTTTTGAATTATCTTCATATCTTCTTTGAAATCGTGAAACACATGTACAATATCTGATACTAATAATTGCTACATGTATTTTATGAGACAAATATATATTGATATAAAAAAGAGTATATTCTCTTTTATATAAGCCAACAATAGGACTAACATGGCATGCATTAACTCTTTGTACCTTTAGCATTAGGTATTTGTACCTTTTTACAAGTATCATGCCATTAAGTGATTGTACCTTTAACCTTAAGTGTTTGTACCTTTATATAAAAAACCTATAATTGATCCCTTCTAATATAGGACTCTTTCTGGCCCTCTTTTATTGGTTGTTCAACACGTGGAGGGTTCTATATTTGCATGTATGCTGTCCTATTGCCTTTACATATATGTATCTCTTGCTCTCATTTTTTGATTTGTTAATTTCTATTGCATGTTAGTATTATCATTGTCTCTGCATTGTACAATAGGTATTTGATGATGTGTTGTAATGAACTTTGTTCGCTTTTTTAACAGTAGACTGATACAAATTCTAGAGTTCAAAAATTCCAGCATTTAACCTTGCATGTGTGTCTTACTATTACCAAGAGTTTACGAATTTAAAACAACTCTAATTGTTGTGGCTCTCATTGTCAAGATAAAGACATATGGCGCCAAGATTGAATATTGAAGGAATAACCATTGACACTCCCGATTAGACTTGCAAAGTCCAAATTGTGGACATGAGTCGTGACAAACTAAGTTTTTAGAAGAAATTTCGATTCCAAAATCTGATTTTGGAAGACGAGCAGGTCCTTTCGCTCATTATTGTCGTCGCTCATCCTCTAGGCATAATTATATAATTTATCTGTATCTCACAAAGTTCACCGACTTTACATGAACACCAAATCAGGGCAGTTGTATATGGTGATGATATTGACTATTATGTGGAGAATCTTACATTGTTGGATACATATCTAATCTCTACTGCCAGAGTGAAATTAAAGTTTCACTACCTTCGTACGGAAGGATAATACATAAATTTTATTGGGTGCTTGATAAATATACTCTAATCGAACATATCAAACCAAATGAGCAGCTTGAGAAACCACTGTTGCCACCGAACAAGTTACATACCACAACTTTTGCCAATATTGCTCAACTGACTCTGGTCCTAATGCAGAACTTGGTATATTCCTCTTACCAACAATTAGTTTGCTAAAATTTATGTCCCCACATGTAATGACCTAATAATTCTTTATTTCTATCAGATATTGTAGGAGTTGTTCTCCGTTATGGCCCTTCAAAATATGCAGGCCGCACTCAAAATAGGTGTCGTGAGGTTACTATTTCTGATGATCAGTAAGTACAACCTTCTGTGTTATACATTGGTATTTATGTTTTCAGATTTTGACACAATGTTACTATAGATTCGAGAAAAAATAGTATTCATGTATTCCCCATGCTTTCAAACGAAACCAATTTTTGCTTACTTTATGGGACGACTTCGGGGAAATTGAAGGAGCTGAATTGGAAGCTCAAATAGAAAAGGGTAAAAGAGTTCCCTGTAATCCTTAGAAGGAACATTGGAATCTCTAGTTATCAAGGTATGCGTGTGTTTTACTGAAATCTCGTCTTTTAATACCATACACTATTACACAATCATTTCATATGTACAAGTTTATCCTTGCAAACCAGATTCAATTTGACGATACGCTTAAATCCTACTTATCCGCAGGCATTACAGTTGATCAGTTGGTACTAACTTCTTACTATACATCTCTAGCTTTAGTGTGCCATAAAAAGCATATTTCGCAATGTTTCTGTTGTCATAATAGGGCAAAGACAAACAAAGACGTGCTTTTGGGCAATGTGTTGGGTAACTTCGCAGGATCATCCACTGCTCTTACCGTCAATCCTGTTCACCGACAAGTCGTTTCTATTGTAGAAGTTACAACAGCAACTTCAGTAGGTTTCAGAAATATTTAGACTAGCTCAAATTATTGATGGAATAGAGTTAGATATACATTTTTTGTTGGGCATTGCAGGTTGGAGTTTTCTACATTGAGGCCGAAATGTCAATATCAGATGATCTTCAAAAGTTTTTGTCCTAGAATGTTCAGGCAGCAAACAGAAAAAATGCACAAAAAACAAGAAGCAGTTTGATTGCGCAAAATGTCAAAGACAGACAACATTGGTGCCTCGATATTACGTTTATGCTATATACATAAAAATTTATTGTGGTAAAATATCGCATATACAAAAAACAATTCAAGTATTAACTCATTATGCTTGTAGGTGTACCTTCCAAATTGATCTGCGGTGGTTCAACAACTGCCTTCATTTCTGGTGATCCTGGCGAAAAACTTCTCTCCATGAAGGCAGAGGACATATTTGACACAACCTGCGTCAAGGTTACCTCCTACTTATATTTCTTAGTGTCTGTCTTTATATATACTTCTGCAAATGTTCTCTGTGTTGATCAGATCCAACAAATGTTGTCGAAGAAACTATTTCATATTCAACTAAGGAAGTCATCCTGGACAAACTCTAATGTTACTCAGTCAAGTCTCACAGTTCTGTCCTACACGGAAAAAGAACATGCATCTCTACCAGGCACTGGCGAGAGGAACATTAGAAAGGCCAAATCGTTCGATGCTAGCGAGGTAGAGATGAAAGCGACATTTTTTGAATCTGAATCTTCCAGCAGCGATACCTCAATTGAACCCACGCCAATCAAGAAGTTATGAAAGGTTAGTGAACCTGTCAGTGAAGTTAGGCAGATTAGTCGGTCTTTCTGAAAGGATATTACAATTAACTTGATAAGCAGTAGTATGAGCTTACTAAATATGTCTAGCTGAAATGTGGATTATTGTTAGATTTCAGATACTCATGCCTTTTTAGTTCTGATAATAACATAGATTTGACTCTAGCTTTGTTGTCTTCTACTTTTGATTGTCCTTTAGATTAAGACAATAATTGTTTTAGTTGTCTATCAGGACAAATAAAATTGCCACTTCTCATCTGATGATACTGAGTTCTAAGTTGACTGTTGCATTAGCCAATGTGCATGGGTGGTTGTTTGATCAAATTAATCACGTCAATGCTAGAGGGGTGCAACTTGAGTGATCTATTCTCTTTTGAGAGCTACGAGTCCATTACAACACATGGTATTTTCCCTAACGATCAGTACTGAGCAATTAAGTGAAATTAATAGAACCAGAGGAAGACTCCATAACTGACTATTTGTAGCATTTGCGCTTTTCAATAATTTGCAGCAATAGAAAATAGTAATGTCCCCATGGGTATATTGAATAGTGAAGAAGTTGGGATATGCTTAGATTGTCTACAGCCGTCAAGTAGTATTTTTAAGTTTTTGCCTTCTACATCAAAGTATACTCTGTGTTGTCTATTTGAGTTCTTATGGGCAAGTGTACAAATTAGTTAGAAAGTTCCATTTGGTGGTCACTTCTGTCGGATCGAAATGTCAACTGCATTCACTTGTGTACTCTCTGTAGTAAGAGATTATACATGTTTTGCTCTGAATGTCTACTGATTTTTATATTTTTAAGTTTTTTACCTTCTTCATTTCTTTTCCAGAGTACATAAGTTTAACTCCATTCACTTGTATATTTAAATTTATATGTTATATAACATCAAAGTAGCTATGATTACTTTAATGATTGAATTTGATATATTTACATTTAATTACAGGAAGTATGTTCCTCATTTTGGTTACTCAAAAAGCATAACTTTTGGGATTCTCAATCTGCACAACCTCAATTGTTATGAAGGTCCAGTTATAAGAAGTTGGGGAGAAGGAAGTAACAAAGATGGTACTCAACTTTTTCAAAT
>NW_006239526.1:221386-236740 GCF_000226075.1 Solanum tuberosum | reverse complement strand
TAGTTAGGATTTTAAATTTTACTCAATGTGAGTGGTGTATAACATGAAAAAATATTCGATGATCGTTTACATTAAAGATAAGTAAGTACTCTCTGGAGGAAAGATCCCATTATACTTCTTTTTTTCTTGTTAAGAATTAGAAAGTAATGGCAATAATGCTAACTTTACGTACTTGGTTAACACCAAACCTAGAAATTACTAAAAAATAATTCAATTTTCTTCTTCTAATAATAATAATAAACATGGAAATGTTCAAGAATAATATTAAGAATTAATTAAGAGATTAATAAAACAAAGGAAAAGGGGCTAATTAAAAATATCTCTAAATTATTTGAAATTGGTTAATTTTATCCTCTGTTATCTTTTGTCTAAAAAATTCCCCCACCGTTAAGTCATTCTAGATTTTAATCGAGGCTATAATAATTTTGAGAAAAAACAAATGTTTAATTGAAAAATTAATATCGGTAATTACACTTTATATTATATAAAATTGGCATAGTATAAAAATTTATCATTTAAAATAGTCAAAGTAATAACACTTGTCCACAACTTTAAATGGAGGGCAAAGCCGCAAAGGTTCCCCATTTCGAATAATTCAAGGAAAAATTAAATTTCATTTGTTTTGAAGTAATTGTTAGTAAGAAGGGTATTTTTGAACAGGTTGACTAATTGGAGGGCCTTTTTGAGCTAGTTGATTAACAACAAGGATATTTTTGAATTATCTTCATATCTTCTTTGAAATCGTGAAACACATGTACAATATCTGATACTAATAATTGCTACATGTATTTTATGAGACAAATATATATTGATATAAAAAAGAGTATATTCTCTTTTATATAAGCCAACAATAGGACTAACATGGCATGCATTAACTCTTTGTACCTTTAGCATTAGGTATTTGTACCTTTTTACAAGTATCATGCCATTAAGTGATTGTACCTTTAACCTTAAGTGTTTGTACCTTTATATAAAAAACCTATAATTGATCCCTTCTAATATAGGACTCTTTCTGGCCCTCTTTTATTGGTTGTTCAACACGTGGAGGGTTCTATATTTGCATGTATGCTGTCCTATTGCCTTTACATATATGTATCTCTTGCTCTCATTTTTTGATTTGTTAATTTCTATTGCATGTTAGTATTATCATTGTCTCTGCATTGTACAATAGGTATTTGATGATGTGTTGTAATGAACTTTGTTCGCTTTTTTAACAGTAGACTGATACAAATTCTAGAGTTCAAAAATTCCAGCATTTAACCTTGCATGTGTGTCTTACTATTACCAAGAGTTTACGAATTTAAAACAACTCTAATTGTTGTGGCTCTCATTGTCAAGATAAAGACATATGGCGCCAAGATTGAATATTGAAGGAATAACCATTGACACTCCCGATTAGACTTGCAAAGTCCAAATTGTGGACATGAGTCGTGACAAACTAAGTTTTTAGAAGAAATTTCGATTCCAAAATCTGATTTTGGAAGACGAGCAGGTCCTTTCGCTCATTATTGTCGTCGCTCATCCTCTAGGCATAATTATATAATTTATCTGTATCTCACAAAGTTCACCGACTTTACATGAACACCAAATCAGGGCAGTTGTATATGGTGATGATATTGACTATTATGTGGAGAATCTTACATTGTTGGATACATATCTAATCTCTACTGCCAGAGTGAAATTAAAGTTTCACTACCTTCGTACGGAAGGATAATACATAAATTTTATTGGGTGCTTGATAAATATACTCTAATCGAACATATCAAACCAAATGAGCAGCTTGAGAAACCACTGTTGCCACCGAACAAGTTACATACCACAACTTTTGCCAATATTGCTCAACTGACTCTGGTCCTAATGCAGAACTTGGTATATTCCTCTTACCAACAATTAGTTTGCTAAAATTTATGTCCCCACATGTAATGACCTAATAATTCTTTATTTCTATCAGATATTGTAGGAGTTGTTCTCCGTTATGGCCCTTCAAAATATGCAGGCCGCACTCAAAATAGGTGTCGTGAGGTTACTATTTCTGATGATCAGTAAGTACAACCTTCTGTGTTATACATTGGTATTTATGTTTTCAGATTTTGACACAATGTTACTATAGATTCGAGAAAAAATAGTATTCATGTATTCCCCATGCTTTCAAACGAAACCAATTTTTGCTTACTTTATGGGACGACTTCGGGGAAATTGAAGGAGCTGAATTGGAAGCTCAAATAGAAAAGGGTAAAAGAGTTCCCTGTAATCCTTAGAAGGAACATTGGAATCTCTAGTTATCAAGGTATGCGTGTGTTTTACTGAAATCTCGTCTTTTAATACCATACACTATTACACAATCATTTCATATGTACAAGTTTATCCTTGCAAACCAGATTCAATTTGACGATACGCTTAAATCCTACTTATCCGCAGGCATTACAGTTGATCAGTTGGTACTAACTTCTTACTATACATCTCTAGCTTTAGTGTGCCATAAAAAGCATATTTCGCAATGTTTCTGTTGTCATAATAGGGCAAAGACAAACAAAGACGTGCTTTTGGGCAATGTGTTGGGTAACTTCGCAGGATCATCCACTGCTCTTACCGTCAATCCTGTTCACCGACAAGTCGTTTCTATTGTAGAAGTTACAACAGCAACTTCAGTAGGTTTCAGAAATATTTAGACTAGCTCAAATTATTGATGGAATAGAGTTAGATATACATTTTTTGTTGGGCATTGCAGGTTGGAGTTTTCTACATTGAGGCCGAAATGTCAATATCAGATGATCTTCAAAAGTTTTTGTCCTAGAATGTTCAGGCAGCAAACAGAAAAAATGCACAAAAAACAAGAAGCAGTTTGATTGCGCAAAATGTCAAAGACAGACAACATTGGTGCCTCGATATTACGTTTATGCTATATACATAAAAATTTATTGTGGTAAAATATCGCATATACAAAAAACAATTCAAGTATTAACTCATTATGCTTGTAGGTGTACCTTCCAAATTGATCTGCGGTGGTTCAACAACTGCCTTCATTTCTGGTGATCCTGGCGAAAAACTTCTCTCCATGAAGGCAGAGGACATATTTGACACAACCTGCGTCAAGGTTACCTCCTACTTATATTTCTTAGTGTCTGTCTTTATATATACTTCTGCAAATGTTCTCTGTGTTGATCAGATCCAACAAATGTTGTCGAAGAAACTATTTCATATTCAACTAAGGAAGTCATCCTGGACAAACTCTAATGTTACTCAGTCAAGTCTCACAGTTCTGTCCTACACGGAAAAAGAACATGCATCTCTACCAGGCACTGGCGAGAGGAACATTAGAAAGGCCAAATCGTTCGATGCTAGCGAGGTAGAGATGAAAGCGACATTTTTTGAATCTGAATCTTCCAGCAGCGATACCTCAATTGAACCCACGCCAATCAAGAAGTTATGAAAGGTTAGTGAACCTGTCAGTGAAGTTAGGCAGATTAGTCGGTCTTTCTGAAAGGATATTACAATTAACTTGATAAGCAGTAGTATGAGCTTACTAAATATGTCTAGCAGAAATATGGGTTATTGTTAGATTTCAGATACTCATGCCTTTTTAGTTCTGATAATAACATAGATTTGACTCTAGCTTTGTTGTCTTCTACTTTTGATTGTCCTTTAGATTAAGACAATAATTGTTTTAGTTGTCTATCAGGACAAATAAAATTGCCACTTCTCATCTGATGATACTGAGTGGTTCAGCTTTTAACATTAGCTATAGTTCTAAGCTGACTGTTGCATTAGCCAATGTGCATGGGTGGTTGTTTGATCAAATTAATCACGTCAATGCTAGAGGGGTGCAACTTGAGTGATCTATTCTCTTTTGAGAGCTACGAGTCCATTACAACACATGGTATTTTCCCTAACGATCAGTACTGAGCAATTAAGTGAAATTAATAGAACCAGAGGAAGACTCCATAACTGACTATTTGTAGCATTTGCGCTTTTCAATAATTTGCAGCAATAGAAAATAGTAATGTCCCCATGGGTATATTGAATAGTGAAGAAGTTGGGATATGCTTAGATTGTCTACAGCCGTCAAGTAGTATTTTTAAGTTTTTGCCTTCTACATCAAAGTATACTCTGTGTTGTCTATTTGAGTTCTTATGGGCAAGTGTACAAATTAGTTAGAAAGTTCCATTTGGTGGTCACTTCTGTCGGATCGAAATGTCAACTGCATTCACTTGTGTACTCTCTGTAGTAAGAGATTATACATGTTTTGCTCTGAATGTCTACTGATTTTTATATTTTTAAGTTTTTTACCTTCTTCATTTCTTTTCCAGAGTACATAAGTTTAACTCCATTCACTTGTATATTTAAATTTATATGTTATATAACATCAAAGTAGCTATGATTACTTTAATGATTGAATTTGATATATTTACATTTAATTACAGGAAGTATGTTCCTCATTTTGGTTACTCAAAAAGCATAACTTTTGGGATTCTCAATCTGCACAACCTCAATTGTTATGAAGGTCCAGTTATAAGAAGTTGGGGAGAAGGAAGTAACAAAGATGGTACTCAACTTTTTCAAATATTTGGGCTGCCTCTGTGATTCAGATTTTGCGTCAAGTGGATGTGCCACACTCAGTTAGGTATGTTGTATTACACCTTCGTCTAAGTAAATGTTCATTATTAACATACCTTCACCATAAAACTATCACCTTTGGCTGTAAACCTGTGGAATTAATGTAGTAAATTCTGCCTCAATTTTATGTTGTAGTATCTTTCTCACTTCCTTGCCAATATCTCTACCGTTCAACTTATAGGTACTTTGACATCTTGTTGTGCCATAAATGCTGCCACTGAAGAAGCTTACCCGGACTACAATTGTACCATGCATGTTGTTGTTCTAGACTAAGATACCATCATCTTGTAACTAAAAAATCCCAACACTCTTTAAACTTTTTGGGTTGTATCATCACTACTACTGCAACAACGTTTGGATCAGTGTATCTGCACGACACGCTTGTGTCTATTGTAAACCTTGTATATAATAGTGTGATATCAAGCTTGTATTCCAGTAGTCTTGTGCTTAATCATTTGTTCAACGTTCTTGGTGACCTCTGATTTCAGTGGCTTCGGTCATTGGTCAGAATGAACTCTTCTTTTAATATCCTCCTTTATTTCTCAGTGTAACAAATGTGTTGCACTGAGAAACATCAGTGCAACATGTAAAGTCCAATCGAATTAACATCAGTGAATAAAAAATGACACACCAGACCAGATTGGACATGTAAAGTCCAAATTATGGACGGACGGTGATGCTTTTAGATATTATGTAGATAAGTTTACACTCTTCAACGCATATAAGGTCTCTACTACATGTTCAACAACAATCTTAGCTTGAAAATACAGTGTATGAAAATATGCAATTTCAGCTATTCTAAGTATTCACCCTTGAAATCATTATTATTAGTGTAAAAATAAACAATTCTGGAATCATGTTTTGCCGTACAATCTCAACCTTTTGGTATACCTCATGAGTTCTTTTTGTCTTATCAAAAATAAAAAGATAATGAACTTCAAGTATGATCTCTTCTTTTGTTCCGTGTCTGCCCGATGTATTTCATCATTAATTTGTTGTGTAATTTTTTGCATTTCGAACTGAATCTGTAATAGGAACTCTTGATGCCCATAATGTATATATATATTTGATATGTGTTTGCAATACAATCTGCAAAACCTTACTCCTAACTAGGCGAGAGGTTGTTTCCAAAAGATCCCCGGCTCGAGGAAAAACCGTTCAAAGTAGTTCGGTAAACAAGGATAGAAAATATATCCAAAAGTCAAGAATCAACTCTTTGATACATTAACATAAAATATCTTCTTCTTTTTCTAATTTTTTTTTGACGATAGACATAAATTATCTTTCTATACTGGTTGAAATTACCTTTATTTATTAGATATTATTTACGCATTATTTTGAATAAAAGTTTTGATTTTAGTATAAGATATATATAGAAAAAAGCAGAGGCGTATCTAGAGGGGGTGCCGTGGGTTCACGTGAACCCATGCTCCCCTCTCTAGATCATATATAGTAGTGTTATATTTTTAAAAAAATATTTAAATATAGATGTGTGAACCCATGTTCAAAGTAGCATATAATAATACAATGATGATTAGGTGCACCTCTCTAGGTGAGGATAGAAATTTAAATCTTATATCTATCTTGTCTTTTTGAGTAACACCACTCCAAGTGGTTATCGGTGACACTTTTGACGTTTCAACTAATTTTTCTTTTGTATTTTTGCCTTTAATCTTTCAAAATTTTCAAGTGTCTTACATTGAAAATTCCTAAAAAATTTAGCACTCTAAATTTTTTATCTAATTAAATCAAATGTGTTTATTAAAATTTAAAACTAATTGTATTATATATTTTGGATCTATAGTTTTTAAAATTTAATGGTTCATATTTAGAACCTAAAAGTCAAATGATCAAATTTATATTTAAGATACATTTCTTCATAATCGTGCACCCATCTAGCCGAAATCCTGGATACGCCTCTGGAAAAAAGGGTAACAAATATTGCTGTCTTTGAGGGGTTAGCAAATTAAAGGTCTAGAAAATATGTAGTATGACCAGCTCAATGATTCCCGTCTCATCATCATCATAACATAAATGTTGATTTAGGTGGCTATAGCTTTGTTCTCATAACGAATGTCAAAGTTTGTAAGTTTGCTGGATCAACGATCTATACAAACAGGTCACTGTTGGGCCTGTGCTCCCACTAGTAATATATATACACGGATACATGTATCATACATTAAAAATTAAAATTGTAAAACACAAATGCCAAAAAAGACAAGGACAAAGAGGAAAGAGACAAGTATTCGAGCATAATTTATAGATATAATGATATGAAAATATAAATTTATGACCTACGGTGCAAAACAACAAATGACTCTCAATGGCTAAACTTTAAATAGAAGGATATAAAGTGGCTATGCCATTTTTCTAGTCTATTTACGTCCTCAAGGCTTGATTAACCGTGTTGGGTTGGGCCACAGCCATACATTAATTGGGCTCAAAACAATAAGAATGAATATAGTATGGATTGTGACTTTCAAATTGGTCTCAAAACAATAAGATGTATATAGGAAATGCAAATGTATATTAATTGACAACTGGGCCAAATGAAAATCAAATATTCTGGCATTTAAAATTGAGGAACATTCAAAAGTAGCAAAGTCTAGAAATATAATTAGGAAAAATAGTTATAATTTTCTTAAATACGATTTGTAGCTACATATTATAAGGGGAGAGAGGCAAGTAATCTTAAATACGATTTGTAGCTACATATTATAAGGGGAGAGAGGCAAGTAAGATTGGGAGAGGGAGGAGAGAGGCAAGCAAGAGAGGGGGAAGAGAGAGAAGAGAGATGAATTGTATATGTATATATGTTGGATAATTGTATATATGTAACTAGTATGTATATGTATCAATGATTGTATTTGTATATTTGTTGGTGTGTGTGTGTGTGTGTGTCTATATATATATATATATATTCAATGTTGTATCAATTGTATTGGTCAATAGAATTTATATCTAAATACAATGTATCAATGTTGTATCAAGTTCAAAATTTATATTTGTATAGTTTATTGTTATCATTTGTATCAATGTTGTGTCATCAAATACATGTGTATTTGTATTTTGTATCACTAAAGATGATCTCTATAATTGACACTTATTATTTGTATAATTGATTATTATCATTTGTATTTGTATAATCAACTGTTAACATTTGTATTTGTATAATTGATTGCTAACATTTGTATTTGTATACATTGAGAAAGAGGAGGCAGAGAGAGGCGCGAGAGAGGGCAGGGAAATGAGAGAGGTGAAGGAGAGATGGCGGATAGAAAAGAGAGAGGAGCAAGAGTACATAGAGAGAGAGACTAGGGAGAGAGGAAGAGAGGAGAGAAAATAGCAACAAAACCTTCACTATAACTATAACTTATAATTATTTCAAATTATAATGATATATTGCAAATACATATAACATATTTGCCTAATTACGTAATTCTCCCTTTAAAAGAATTTGATTTTTTTTTCCCAATGAAAGTAGGGGTATGCACTATTTGGATTAAACTGAAAAACCAAACCAAATTGAACCAAATTCTAATTTGGATTATTTTTTTTGGTTTGGTTTTGGACTAATAATTAATTACTTTGTTTGGTTTTGGATTTAGAAAAATAAAAATCGATATATATATATTACTTTTTTCAAATTGCAAATATAACTTTGATTAAGTTTCTAATTATTTACACACCGAATCGGAAAAAAAAATCGAAAAGAGAAAAACCTAACCAAGCCAAATTTATTTTGGTTCGGATTGGGTTACACTTCTTCAAAATCAAAATTAAAAAATAAACCGAATAGTACAAAATCAAACCGAAAAACCGAATGCACAACCCTAAATGCAAGCATGTAAATTGAACATACATTATATTCTTAGCTGTTGCTAATAAATCTATTTCAGTTGTTGATACTTATTTCCTATCTCAAATTATTTATCGTGATTTTTAAAATAGTCTCATTATATTATTTATTATTTTAGAAGTTTAAGCCAAAATTAATTATTATTTTTCATTTTAGTCTTAGTAGTAATTCTTCTTGAAAACCATAAACACATTAATAGAGTGAATATTTAATTAAAAAATATTATATCTTAAGACATAAATAAGAATAAAATAATCAAAAATCCCTTCTAATTAACATTATTGCAAATACATATAAAAAAGAAATACGACAAATAATTTACGGACTCTATCACCATCTTCTATTTCCTAAGCACAACTTATAATTGCAAGGTTGTACACTTTTTGTTCTACTTGAATCGATAGACATGTAATTATATATCATATGTTGATACAAATAAATCATAATTAGGGACCCCATGAATCATCAGTTTCAAAGAATTTAAGCAATTAAGTGTGTCATCATATTTTGGAATTTTTTGATACTAAAGTCTTCAATATATCATACGGTACATTTTGAGGGCCACTCTTATGTTTTCCATTAATGTTTTTGTTTAATTGAAGATGTGCTAATTCAACTACCAATTATGTGAAAATTAGAAGTGACTAGCAATGATCACGTCATAATGTCCTTGTGTTCCAATCTAATTCATTTTTGGAAGACCATTTTTTTTCTAAATTTATCTTTATTTAGACAAGTAAATTTTTATATAATCAAGAAATCATATCAAATTGGTACTAGGGGAAAGTTAAGATAATGAAATATTTTTTTAGTTATTTGCCGGCAAAATTGTCTAATGGACGCATGTACTTGTTTAAATTTGTGTTCTGATTCCTTCTACTTAACTCTTTGCAACTGAATCCTTACATTCAATGAAACTCATCATTTTAAATCTCTATGATCGTTAACTAAGCTTATGTAACAACTTAATTATTGAATTGGAATAAATGTGTGACTTCATGCATAAAAAGAGTGTAAACATCAACTTTGAGACTATTTTTTTAAAAAAAATATCGAATTACTAGTGTCCCTTTTGTATTTGTTATTTTTCCTATAAAGCTTGTTTTCTCATAAATATTTTTTTCTTTAATAATTATCTAATTATATGATGAAGGAAATTTAATAATTATCTTTTTAGCAAGATATGTAACCTGCAATTATATAAATTAATTATATAGTAAAAAGTGTGATAATATATAGTATACTTATTTGATAAAATTTATGTACAATTTAATATATCTAAACTTTGAATAAACTATAGCAAATAGCATATTCGAATAAACTAGTTTTTTAGCATCACTGCTAATTCGTAGATAACTTCTGATTAATAAATGTTTACCTGATGGGGGAAGTTTTGAGTCTCAATGTTTAACACTATCAAATAATTGTGCAAGTCACTGAAATTCATGTTGATAAAATAATTAAGATAAAAATATTGTTTGTATTTTAATTTCAGTATGACAAAAAATCTGATTCTTCCTTTCTAAAATATATTTAAGGGCATTTAAATTTGATCTTAAATTTATTGAACTCAATCTGGATATGAACTTAGATTTAGTGATCTTATACTTGAATTCAAGTTCCTAAAGCTTGATCTTGGATCTTCAATTTGATCTTTAGAACTTATAGAAAAAATACTTATTTGTTTGAATCTTATAGCTTGTAGAAAAAATTATTATATTTTATTCACGAGCTTTCTTTAACTTCTTGTTAGAATTATGGTGTAACGGCTGATAGGGGACTAATATACCCTCATCTTTTCTGACTACTTTTTTCCCCACATTTATACTTTTCAGTTTTCATTTTAATACTACTGTTTTGTGTCCAATTCCATGTTTTATCATTTATTAAATATGTATCAAAAACTATATTTAAAGAAATAATGATCATGAAAGCTAACTTAACAAATAAATAAATATTTTTTTTCTTGACTCTAATTCTGACTGATTACAATGTTATCTTTATCTAGTTCATAGGAAGTAGAACTTATTTATTTCACGAGAAAAGATATGATTACTTTATGATGCAGGGTTAAATCATTTCGAGAATCTTATTAATCGATGAAATACAAACTTCAGGCAAAGCTAATTGTGATATTTATAAAGAGATTAAATTCAAATCATCTTAATTTGAGAAATATGTCACTATTGTCCTCGAATCATGAAAATCAAATCCAAATCATCATTGTTTGAGAAATACGCCATTAACGACCCTCACATGATAGAAATCAAGTCCAAATCATTCAAGTTCAGAAAATACGCCACTAACGACCCTCGAATCATGGATAAATATCTTATGAGAGAAGAATCAAGGTAGGAATTTATCAATAAAATAAAGTTAAAAATAGTGATATTGATGATTTATTTATTTTACCTCCAAATAGCTTAGGAATAATAGGATATGATCTCTCCTAAGATTAATTATATAACTGAAAATTTTATTCAACCATTTTACTTATTTAGTCATCTTATTGAATATGGTGAAACTTGCAACCATGTCTAAACTATTAAAATTATAAATGAGTTGAAAGTATTTGATAAGAGTATTTTTAATTTTATTATACATTTAATTAGATAAATTGTAATTTAAGAGTTTAAATAAAATTTAGTGAAAAATTTAACGGATTTTGACAACAATTAGTTGTTGCTGACCACGACAACAACTAACATATAGAGTAGATCTGTGTCTTCCAATTGAAGTCCTTTCAGTTTCACTTAGGTCACAAGTCACAAATCAAATAATAAATGAAAACTTTATTCTTGTTCTTGTTTTTTAAGAAAAAATAAATGAATCTGTCCTTCGATTTATATATATAGGGTTATATATAAAACTTATTTTTTTCGAATATTTAAGGACAACTGTTTTGTTTATATACCCTACCGCCTATTGTTACAGTATTATTGTTCCCATATATTTTTAAAAAAATATATATAAAAATTAAAATTGTATTATGGTACGAAATTGAAATAGTGGCACAATGATAATGTGTTTTAACTTAAATTCTTTTGATTTTTTAGTCTGTAGCCTAAAAAATATTCAAGAGGGAATCTCTTTTATTAGTATATGTCTGACTTTCCCCTGTAAATTCAAATTCCATGCCAATTGCAAGATATTGATATCAAGCTACATAGTTAATTATGGGCACGTTCATAACGTTCTTTTTTTTTTAGAGGTTAGACAGCATATTCCTCTTGATCATGTATTTTGTTATCTATATATATATATATATATATATATAATATACAAGGTACGGGGCATAAGCCACCAACCTAAAGGTTCCTTTTGATTAAAAATAAAATAAAATATGGTGTAATAAATAAGTAGTGAAAGATCGAAAAGTAAAACAAAAAAATCACTTACCCACAAAAATTGTTCTCCATTTGATTTAATGTCGGTGAGGAATTAATCTAACCTATATACATAGGAAGAAATCTTATCGATATTTGATTATGAATTCAGTAAAGTATTACTACTATATTACATTAATTCAAAGTTGTCATACGACACTAATAAACATTAAACTTTGAGTCCACCGTTATTTGACCCAACGTACAAATTTAGCAAAATGCATTAGTATATATATTTTTTGTCTGACTACATGTGTGCATATCAATGTACAATATAGTTTCACATATAAAGAAAATTCGATAGGACACGAGTATTATGACATAGGACACTATAATAATTACGCTCTATTAAGTTACCCCACAACTATAAATTAATTTGTCATCACATTCACAAAAACCCAAAAATAGTTTATGAATTATGGAACATTTTCAAATGTGGACCCTTCCTCGTACAACATTTCTCCATTATTTCCTCAACGTACAATTTCATGATAAATCTTGCACATATTTGCTTAACAAATTAGTTGGATTAACAAAATATTTTAGATAGTTATAGAAATATATAAGAACCATTAACGTGAATTAGTTAAGAGGAGAAACATAAAGAGAAGCATTTTTTACATTTAATATTGTTTTATATTTTTTTTTAATGGTATAATATATATAAAAGTTTTGGTTCAAAGCTAAGTTATTTTGTATCTTGAATCATCTTTCGTGTTCTTTAATTGTCAGTTCATTTTCATTCACTTTACCCTTTCACCAGGATCTCTCCATCAATTTATAATACGTCCCAAAACAATCGAAATCCTTAAACTAATAACTTGTTTGGAGGATCCAAATAAGTCAGTTGATGAACACTATGAAGATCCGTGACATTATTGTAAAGAAACTGTCATTTAAGATTGTGGTAAACGAAGATGATAAAAAAAAATAGTAACCTTAATTAATTTATAGAATGGGAAGAGAAAGTCGTTTTGGTAAAAATTTAGAAGAGTCAATGTTCCTTATTATTTATTGCACTTCGACCAAACAAATTTGAGAAGGTGTTAAGCTATGATTACCTATGATCTTGCAATAATGACAAGAAAATTTAATTGAAACAACAAATTTAGAGTATCAAGATGAGGTCAAAATATGTAGATGAATTTATAAAGAATTTAAGAGAATTTGTGATACAAATGAACCATCAAACAAAGATCATTACACGATTTTGAAGCAAGCTAAGTTTGGAATTGCATGATTGTCAAATTAAGCTAGGGGGGAGGGGGGGGGGTGTGGATACATGATTTAGTATTAGAATGAAAAATCCTAACGTTAATATATTTGCAATACTAGATTAGTTTGATATATTTTAGCAGTTTTCAAATACAGATAATTTTTTTACCGTTTAGATAACATACAAAGATGATAAGAGAGAATATAATATAATATAATATAATATAATACTCACTTCATTTCATATATCATATTACATACTTCACACTTGGAATACTTTCACATTCCACTATAAACTTGATCACCTTAAAAACACAAAAGTACACACGTAGATAATACAAAGACCATGCACCTAATTATATGAGTGGTCTCGAATTTTTTACCTCAATTTACTCCATAGGCAAATCTTCAAGAATAAAAATAAGGACTTGTAAAACTTGAAGTTTTATCAGTAGGATAAGACAAGCGAAATCAAAAGTTCAAGACCATTCACCTCTCAGGTCATTCGTGTAAATCACCCGCTAATTAAGTAGATTCCATAAATCATCTAGAGAAAATTCATCCCAACCACCATCACTTTGTCCTTGTTGCATGGAGTTGCCTCCATCATGTAACAAACTTGGTATTTTATCAATTTCATTGCTACATAGTTAATTATGGGCACGTTCATAACGTTCATTTTTTTTTTTAGAGAAGTTAGACATCATATTCCTCTTGCTCATGTATTTTGCTATATATATATATATATATATATTTAATATACAAGGTAGGGGGCATGCTTAAGCCACCAACCTAAAGGTTCCTTTTGATTAAAAATAAAATAAAATATGGTGTAATAAATAAGTAGTGAAAGATCGAAAAGTAAAACAAAAAAATCACTTACCCACAAAAATTGTTCTCCATTTGATTTAATGTCGGTGAGGAATTAATCTAACCTATATACATAGGAAGAAATCTTATCGATATTTGATTATGAATTCAGTAAAGTATTACTACTATATTACATTAATTCAAAGTTGTCATACGACACTAATAAACATTAAACTTTGAGTCCACCGTTATTTGACCCAACGTACAAATTTAGCAAAATGCATTAGTATATATATTTTTTGTCTGACTACATGTGTGCATATCAATGTACAATATAGTTTCACATATAAAGAAAATTCGATAGGACACGAGTATTATGACATAGGACACTATAATAATTACGCTCTATTAAGTTACCCCACAACTATAAATTAATTTGTCATCACATTCACAAAAACCCAAAAATAGTTTATGAATTATGGAACATTTTCAAATGTGGACCCTTCCTCGTACAACATTTCTCCATTATTTCCTCAACGTACAATTTCATGATAAATCTTGCACATATTTGCTTAACAAATTAGTTGGATTAACAAAATATTTTAGATAGTTATAGAAATATATAAGAACCATTAACGTGAATTAGTTAAGAGGAGAAACATAAAGAGAAGCATTTTTTACATTTAATATTGTTTTATATTTTTTTTTAATGGTATAATATATATAAAAGTTTTGGTTCAAAGCTAAGTTATTTTGTATCTTGAATCATCTTTCGTGTTCTTTAATTGTCAGTTCATTTTCATTCACTTTACCCTTTCACCAGGATCTCTCCATCAATTTATAATACGTCCCAAAACAATCGAAATCCTTAAACTAATAACTTGTTTGGAGGATCCAAATAAGTCAGTTGATGAACACTATGAAGATCCGTGACATTATTGTAAAGAAACTGTCATTTAAGATTGTGGTAAACGAAGATGATAAAAAAAAATAGTAACCTTAATTAATTTATAGAATGGGAAGAGAAAGTCGTTTTGGTAAAAATTTAGAAGAGTCAATGTTCCTTATTATTTATTGCACTTCGACCAAACAAATTTGAGAAGGTGTTAAGCTATGATTACCTATGATCTTGCAATAATGACAAGAAAATTTAATTGAAACAACAAATTTAGAGTATCAAGATGAGGTCAAAATATGTAGATGAATTTATAAAGAATTTAAGAGAATTTGTGATACAAATGAACCATCAAACAAAGATCATTACACGATTTTGAAGCAAGCTAAGTTTGGAATTGCATGATTGTCAAATTAAGCTAGGGGGGAGGGGGGGGGGTGTGGATACATGATTTAGTATTAGAATGAAAAATCCTAACGTTAATATATTTGCAATACTAGATTAGTTTGATATATTTTAGCAGTTTTCAAATACAGATAATTTTTTTACCGTTTAGATAACATACAAAGATGATA
>NW_006239526.1:193307-221316 GCF_000226075.1 Solanum tuberosum | reverse complement strand
TTCATTTCATATATCATATTACATACTTCACACTTGGAATACTTTCACATTCCACTATAAACTTGATCACCTTAAAAACACAAAAGTACACACGTAGATAATACAAAGACCATGCACCTAATTATATGAGTGGTCTCGAATTTTTTACCTCAATTTACTCCATAGGCAAATCTTCAAGAATAAAAATAAGGACTTGTAAAACTTGAAGTTTTATCAGTAGGATAAGACAAGCGAAATCAAAAGTTCAAGACCATATCCACCTCTCAGTTCATTCGTGTAAATCACCCATTAATTAAGTAGATTCCATATATCATCTAGAGCAAATTCATCCCAACCACCATCACCTTGTCCTTGTTGCATGGAGTTGCCTCCCTCATGTAACAAACTTGGTGCTTTATCAATTTCATTGCAATTAATTTCCTTACATGAAGGTAGTGTTCTTTCAGCTTCTCCTTCTCCAATGTCATTGCAATTTTCCAGTATATTTGCCCACCATTGCATATCGTTGTTGTCTTTCGATGCTTCTTCATTATTTACCATACTATTGTTGTTGCACCAAGAGACATTAATCTTCATGGAGCTTGTGAATTTCTGAGGTTGAGGTCTTATTATGGCATTGGCTTGCCCATACTTAATTCCTTCTTGTGGTTGAGGAGCAATAGTACTAGTATTAATTCCTTCTTGTGGTTGAGGAGCAAATTTAGTACTAGTATTTAGCTTCCTTAGAAGGTTAGTGTTCCAATAGTTTTTCACATCGTTAGCTGTCCTTCCTGGAAGTCTACCAGCAATAAGTGACCATCTACATACATATATAACATAATTAATTTTTTAAAATCGATAAATTTGTCACATATATTCAATCAAGTTTGGAATAGACTTTCTAAGACTCCTAGTGGGATAAGGCGGAGTCTGGAAAGTCTATTTCAAGCATGAATTTGATAACGATTTATATAGTTATTCTCAAGATAGCTTAACACCGCCATGCAAAAAATGTTGCAAGCTATAAACTTTTGGATGACATAATCACGAAAATTTAGGTAAGTCTACTATGAGATTAAAGTGTCAAACATAAACTTGCCGGTTGCCTAAGAGCTTATGAAGTCTCAAGATGAGATCCACTTCATCTGGTTCAAAGTCACCTCTCTTGATATGTGGCCTTAGATAATTTAGCCACCTCAGTCTACAACTTTTTCTGCATCTGTTTAATCCTACACGTATTCACGTGAAGTTTAAGAAAAAAAGGAAAACAAAAGAAAAACATAGTAATAAGTAGTATAATAGCTAGTTAGTTTACCAGCTCTAGTTGGAACAAGATGCCACTTTCCTTCTCCATACTTATCAATACATTTCCTCAAAAGAATATCTTCTTCTTCAGTCCATGAACCTTTCCTTATTACTCCCAAAAATGTACACATCATAGGAGTACTCATGATCATTACATGTGAAGTCATATATTTTACTACCTTTTCAGTCTATATATATATACTAGATAAGGGTGCCCGTGCAAGGCACGGCAAGGTATTAAGTTAGCCCTACGTAGCCATTTTTGATTGGTTTGGTAGTATTTGAGAGCAAAAAAAAAGTGCTAAAAGAAAGAAATATTAATTAGCCCTACATGACCATTTTTGATAGGTTTGGTAGTATTGGTATGAGCTTTTTTAAGGAAGGAAATGATGGGAATATCCTTGGTAGTCGAAGGGAACCATCACTTATGATGATGATGATATGAGGATATGATGAAAATAATATAAAATAATATAAAGAAATATTAATTAGCCCTACGTGGCCATTTTTGATAGGTTTGGTAGTATTGGTAGGAGCTCTTTTAAGGAAGGAAATGACGGGAATACCCTTGGTAGTCCAAGGGAACCACCACTTATATAGTATGAGATGATGATGATATATAGTAAGTAAAAAATAAATAATAAAATAGATAGAAGTAGAATAGAAAATAGAATATAATAGAAAGAAATAGAAAGTAGAAATAGAAAATATTATATAAAAGAAAGAAATATTAATAGAAAGAAATAGAAAATATTATATAAAAGGAATACTCTTGGTAGTCCAAGGGAACCACCACTTATATAGTATGAATGATGATTATTATATATGATGATGAAGAAAGAAATATTAATTAGCCCTACGTGGCCATTTTTGATAGGTTTGGTAGTATTGGTAGGAGCTCTTTTAAGGAAGGAAATGACGGAAATACCGTTGGTAGTCGAAGGGAACCACCACTTATATAGTTTAGGAAGGAAATGACGGAAAGACCCTTGGGAGTCCAAGGGAACCACCACTTATATAGTATGAATGATGATTATTATATATGATGATGAAGAAAGAAATATTAATTAGCCCTACGTGGCCAGTTTTGATAGGTTTGGTAGTATTGGTAGGAGCTCTTTAAAGGAAGGAAATGACGGAAAGACCCTTGGGAGTCCAAGGGAACCACCACTTATATAGTTTAGGAAGGAAATGACGGAAAGACCCTTGGGAGTCCAAGGGAACCACCACTTATATAGTATGAATGATGATTATTATATATGATGATGAAGAAAGAAATATTAATTAGCCCTACGTGGCCATTTTTGATAGGTTTGGTAGTATTGGTAGGAGCTCTTTTAAGGAAGGAAATGACGGGAATACCCTTGGTAGTCCAAGGGAACCACCACTTATATAGTTTAGGAAGGAAATGACTAGAATACCGTTGGTAGTCCAAGGGAACCACCACTTATATAGTATAATGACTAAAAGAAAGAAATATTAATTAGCCCCACGTGGCAATTTTTGATTGGTTTGGTAATACCGTTGGTAGTCCAAGGGAACCACCACTTATATAGTTTAGGAAGGAAATGATGGGAATATCCTTGGTAGTCCAAGGGAACCACCACTTATATAGTATGATGAAAATATAGTAAGTTGGTAGTCCAAGGGGACCACGACTTATATAGTATGATAGGAGCTCTTTTAAGGAAGGAAATGACGGAAATACCCTTGGTAGTCCAAGGGAACCACCACTTATATATTATGACACACACAATCTGATGTGGTTGGATGGTACACACTCATTTTCAACTAAAAGATCCAACTTCCCATGTGCCCCTGTCGAGGATGTCATCACCCTGTGGGGCAATGTGGTGTAGTGATGTGACTGTTTTAATTTTAATCAGAGGTTTTTAGTTTGAGTCTTAGGTATGAAGAAAATCTTGTTGAGAGTGTCATCCTTAGAAAGGGCCATATAATGTGCGATCTAAATTTAATCGAGGCTCCAAATATGCGACATCAAACACTAGATGAAAAATCAAAAAAATTATACTACCTTAAAAGCGAAATAATAATTAAAGGCTCATTTATATATATATATATATATATATATATATATATATATATATATATATATATATATATATATATATATATATACACTAGTTTTCAGGTATGTTTCTCATGTTGATTAATACAAAAGTTTCAAAATGATATAATTGATAATCCTCTGATATTTATTGTCATCGTAAAACACAAATATATTGAACATTACTTTTGATTGAACGTGAAAGAATTTTTAAGAAGTGTAAAGTTGATAGAATAATTTGATCAAGAAAGTAAACGACTATAATAAATCAAGAACATTATCAGATAATAACAGAAAAAAGAAGAAGCAAAAACTAAAAACAAAAAATGCCAACAAGAAGGAAAAAAAAAACGCGAAGTAATAAGATGATATGAATCTCTCCATAAAATAAACGACATCTGATCATTATAACTTCATACTAAAATATAGTGCATGTGAAAATAAAATAGAAATAAAAGGCAAATTTGAACCATTTAATAAAATCGATCATCTTGCAATAGGTTCATACTAAATACAATAAATATTTAAGAAATGAATCTGTTTGATTATATTATAACTTGACTTTCCTTCACTAACTTACCAAACTAATAGATCCCTAACGAAATAAATCGATAAAGATATACAATAATGCAAAATGATTTTAGTTTAAAGAGAGCTTATAGTTACATTGAGTCTATAAATCGATAAAGATATACAATAATGCAAATTGATAAGGTGTGTTACCATTTTATTATCTTTTGTGGTGAGCATTGAGTTTAGGTAAAGAGAGTTTATACTCCATCTGTCCAATAATAATTGTCTCCTATTAACTTTGCACACTTCTTAAGAAATTATAAATAGTATGGTAATTTTATTATACCATTCTTTGAATATAATAAATACAATGTCTTGAAAAATGTAATAGAGAAATGACTGACGAGAGGGAGTTGCTCGGATGGTAAGCACCCCTCACTTCCAACTCGAAGGTTGCAAGTTTGAGTCACCAAGGGAGCAAAAGGGGTGGGAGCTCCTAGGGGAGGGTAAAAAAAAAAGTAATAGAGAAGTGACTATAATTAGTGATAAGGATAAATTAGGAACTAAGTATAAAATTATTCACTGCTTTCATAAAGTGGACAAGTATTGTTAGAAAGAGTAGTTACATTGTATTGAAGTGATCAAAGATGAAACATATTGCACTTTTATACTACTCAATCTAGACTAGTGGAAGAGACATCACAATATTAATGCAGTAATTGTTACTTCCTCCGTTCATTTTTAATAGTCATCTTCATCATATAATTGATATGCAAAAAATTATAATAAATAATATGTTTTGTATAGTTTTTTGAATATCTAATTTTTTTGTTTAAAATATCAAATTAATGAAATCTAATTTAAACTTAAAAATTAATCAAATTAAATTTTGAAAAACGCAACATAACAAAACGGAAGGAGTACAATATGATGTGATTTATTAGACTTCAAAATATTAAAATTTCGGTCTTTCTCTTACGTTGTATGTAACTCTACTCGTGAATTAATTAGTCATTTTAGCTTTCACCACTACAAGTATCATCTGTTAGTATTTCTCACATGTTTTGTGTGTTATTATATTTATTACTACTAAGAGATATTATTTTTGATATAATTTTTTTTATTTAACATCTCCCCACTTTTAGTATTAAGTATAATATGAAATGAATAGTATTATTTAATACTAAGTACTAGTGAAGAAAATTTTTGTATCCAATTTTGAACTCAAAATCTTTCTACTTTTAACACTTTAATCTCATTTTTGTATATGATTTAAACATAATAATATTAATTTTATGGATTTTTAAAAATTTAATATATGTGTTTCAACTGTAATTTTACAGTTCGATGTACGTCAATTGATATTTGTAAGAACATAAATAAAATTGACAAGACGAACATAATTCTTTTGAGAGTTTCTCTGTAGTTTTGTGGAAAAAGTAATCGACAAAAGTAGGTCAATTTTATTTCTTAAGCAAATTAAATAACACTACTATCCAGGCAATTTGAATTTAACTCAAATTAAATAAGTTTAATTTTTTTCCTATCCAGGCTATTTGAATTTAACTCAAATACTAGCTTTCTAATTTTTAATTCAACTCAATAAAAAGAAGAATTTAGTTCATTGCTAAAAACACTTTTGAAAAATGCTAAAACTTGCAAACTTCGTGTAACGACCTGTTCCCGTCGTTATAGAAAAGCAATCAAGGAAAAATTTTGGGCCAGAAAACTTTTTGGTAGTAACTTGAGATTTCCTAGCCTAGTCCAAATTTGGACGAAATTGGAATCAGTGAGGTCTAGGGAAATCTGGTAACAAATAAGAGGTTTAATATTGAATGTGATTACATGAGTGGATAGCTAAGACGTTAAGGAACCTGTACAACTTTACGGGATTGAATTCGAGCAAATAGAACTCCCAAAACTGAGCTTAGCGTAAACGGGTAGTTTGTGAGTGTTGTGGGATGAAGGTGTGTTGTGAAATAAGGGTTTGAAGCTCTTAATTTGACTCTCTGTTTTCGTGCAAGCCGCTAGGCCGATGTGGCGGGATGGGGACCGTCATAGTAGGCCAGTCGCGACTTAAGTCAAAAATAAACCCCAAAATGTCTTTATTCTGCAATTTTCGTTCTTGAAAGTTAGGAGACGAACCAGGGCGACTTCTTGACGGTTTTTCACCATTCTTGAAGCTAAATGTAAGGTCTTACTCCCCAAATCCGTCTTTCGATCCATAGAATGAAAATTCACGGATAATTATTATTGGGGGAGGCTTTTGGATGGTGGGAAAAACCTTAATTGTATTTTAGGATCATAATTTGGGTCTTGGGTTATTAGGTTCGTCATAATCCGGGTAATTAGACCTTAATTATTGATTTCCGTTATGAATTAATTATTTGTAGACCTAGAACAAGCGGAAAGGGAAGAATCAAGTTTCTTAGGAGGATTCAACCTTGTTTTCTAGGTAGGTGATGGTTTGATTTATTGTTTCTGTAATATATGTGATTATTTGCTTCATTGTAATGGATGTATGTATGTGAATGTTGCACTTTTGATCATCAAATGCGGATAAGTATAAACAAATGATTGTATGTCATGAATCAACACTTGATTGTATGATTAATTATGAGAATGAACATTATGATTGTGGTTTGTTGAATGGATCGGATGTTACGTCCCAACACACTAACTTGGATCGGGTGCCACGTTCCGGTGCATATATGGGATCGAGTGTCACGTCCGACACACTAATTGGGATCGGGTACCACATTTCGGTACACTAACAGTTTGGGTGTGGGTTCCACGAGAGAACCATTGACTTGTCATTTTTGCGTAATTACTTTATACTGAAATGATAATTGATGGTGTATATGTTCGGTATATGCGTGTTTTACTTGTTGTGATTACTCACATATGTTGTGCTTACTGGGATAGTCGCATGATCCTACCAGTACATTGTACTGTGGTTGTGTACTGATACTGCTCTTGCTATTTTTTTGTTGAGTACATGAATCTTCAGGCGACTACTGACAGACCTCGTTTAAAAGATCAGTGATCGATTCGAATTCAAGGGTGAGCCAGTTCTTTCGGGCTGCCATGAGTTCTCTATGTTTTAGTCCACTCTTTCGAACTCAGACTTTCTAGTTAGATATTCGTATGTGTAATTGGGTTGTACTCATTTTCTTTAGACTTATGGTTCTTTGTTAGAGTTTTGGTACATTGACTTTCAGTTTTTAGGATTGATAGTCGTTGTTAGACTTTCGAAGTTTATGAGAACTCTACTTTATTCTTACATTTAAACATGATTATGTATCTTTAAATGTGTACTTCTTGAGTTAGCTAATTCGTATTAATGTTCTCCCACCGGAGGGTTAGTGTGGGTGTCAATCACGACAATCTAAGTCGTGACAAAGTTGGTATCAGAGCCCTAGGTTCGTTGATCTCAGTGTATCAAAACGAGTCTAGTAGCGTCTTCCGAAATGGTACAAAGACATTTGTACTTTTCTTCGAGAGGCTATAGGACTTTAGGAAATTCTCTATTTTCTCTTGAATCCTTTCGTGCTATAACTTGATTCCAATTGGTATCTGGCTATCCTAATTGGTATCTAACCTCATTCACTCTTCTGTCCGCAGATAGTTAATACTAGGTTCAATATTGTTAGGCCCACAACTCCCTTCAAAAAGCCAACTGAGGAATCCTCAATAAGAGGTCGCGATTGAGGCAGGGGTAGATGGCGAGCAAGGGGCAGGGGCAGAGGAATAGTAGCACTTCTAGGGGTGGAGATCTGGTTAAGAATGCTCCCAGAAATGAGAATATTTTTGTGCATCATAAAGAGATAGAGGAAAATGTTGAGGTTGAGAATGATGAGGATGTTGGACAAGAGGAAGAGGTGCAAGCTAAGACTACATGTATTCCTCTCTTAGACCAAGTATTAGCTTAACATATTATGTCTTTCCTGAAGGGATTGGTTGGTCCTGGATTTCTTCCCGTTGTTCAAGCAACTCAAACTCCCGCCAACCCTTTTATTGATATCACTGTCCCCAAGGTGGGTAGAACTGTAGGTAGTAATGATTTCTTTCATCCTTAGTTGGGTTATGTGATGACTGGTAATGAACATGAAATGTTGACCAAGTTTCTGAAACTGAAGCCTCCGATATTCTATGGTTCTGAGAGTGAGGACGCCTATGAGTTCATCTTGGATTATTATGAGAGGCTGCATAAGTTGGGTATTGTCCATCAGCTTGGAGTAGAGTTTGTGACTTTTCAGCTTCAATGTGAGGCTAAGCGGTGGTGGAGAGCTTGTGTGAAATGCAGATCTTTAACTTTACCTCCATTCAATTGGACCCAGTTTCATGCTCTGTTCTTGGAGAAGTATGTGCCCCGGACCTTGAGAGATCGTAAGAAGGATGAGTTCATGGATTTGGAGCAAGATGGTATGTAGGTGGTTGCTTATGAGGCTAAGTTACATGCTTTGTCTAGATGCGCTACGCAATTGGTGACTACTGAAGAAGATATGATTTGTCTATTCGTCAAAAGGCTGAACTCTGAGCTACAGTTATTGTCTGTCCACATGAATTCTATAGGAAAAAGTTTTAACGAGGTAACAGATTTTGTGAAAAAAGTGGAAGGGGTGAGACGCAATGGGCAAGTAAAGGCGTTGGCCAAGAAAGCTAAGAGCACAGGTAACCTTCAGGGTTCCTACTCCAGAGGTTCATGGAGGCCGACACTTGCAGCCCGGCCAATTCAGTCCACTATGCCCGCTTCTATAGGTAATTACTCGAGAACTCCACCTCGAAATTTGATTCAGGATAGCTAGGGAGTCACACCTTCGATGGGCACCAAGCCATTTTTTGATCTCACTTGTTATAATTGTGGAGAACATAGGCACATGATGAGAGATTGTCCCCAACCGTGCATGTTGGATTCCGCACAACAGTAGAGTAGAGCAGTGGTACCTGCAGTAAATTGTAATAATGGTTGAGGGCGTCCACAAGATGCGCAATGAGGAAATCAATGAGGCCGTAGAGGCCAGGGAAATGGTAACGCAAGCAGAGGTACAGTGCAGCCAGGAAGGGAAATCGTCTGTCATGATGATAGGGCTCAGTTTTATACCTTTCCAGGCAAAAGCGAGGCTGAGGCGTCTGATACAGTGATCACAAGTACTATTCTTGTCTGTGACTGGATGACTAATGTGTTATTTGATTCGGGTTCTATCTACTCTTATGTGTCCATTCAGTTTGCCTTGGGATTTGATATGATTTTTGATATACTTGATGCCCTCATCCATGTTTCTACCCCAGTTGGAGAGTCTGTCATAGTCACCCATGTTTATCATGCTTGTTCTGTTATGTTTATGGGTTTCCAAACTTGGGTTGATTTGATTATTTTGGATATGACGGACTTTGATATAATCTTATGCATGACTTGGTTATCCCCCTATTTTGTTGTGCTTAATTGTAATATTAAGTCTGCTACTCTAGATATTCCGGGAAGGGAAAAGTTAGAGTGGGAATCAGTGTACAAGTCTAAGCCAACTAAGATCATATCTTTCATTCGGGCTAGGAAACTGGTGGGGCAGGGTTATTTGACATATTTGGCTCATATTCGGGATGTGGATGTTGAGTCTCCCTCTATTGAGTCTATTCTTGTAGTGTCAGAATTTAAAGAAGTGTTCCCTACTGATTTGCCTGGTATACCTTCGGATAGAGATAGATTTTTGCATTGATTTGAAACCTGGGACCCACCCCATTTCCATCAATCTGTATCGCATGGCCCCTATAGAATTGAGAGAGCTTAAGGGTCATATCCAAGAACTTCTTGATAAAAGTTTTATCCATCCTAGTGCTTTCTCGTGGGGTGCTCCTATCTTGTTTGTGAAGAAAAAGGATGGTAGTATGAGAATGTGCATAGATTACCGACAATTAAATCAGGTCACTATTCGAAACAAGTACCCATTGCCTCGGATAGATGATCTTTTCGACCAGTTGCAAGGTGTGTCAGTTTTCTCTAAGACTGATCTAAGGTCTGGTTACTATCAGTTAAAGATTAGGCCTGAGAATGTACCCAAGATGGCATTTAGGACCCGTTATGGACACTACGAGTTTTTGGTAATATCATTTGGGTTGACAAATGCGCCTGCAGCTTTCACGAGTTTGATGAATGGTGTGTTCAAGTCGTTTCTTGATTCGTTTGTTATAGTATTTATTGATGACATAATGATTTATTTTAAAAGTTAAGAAGAACATGCCGACCATCTTCGTATTGTTCTGGGTGTTCTTGGGAAACAAAAATTGTATGCAAAATTTTCTAAGTGTGAATTTTGGTTGACTTCGATTGCCTTTTTGGGGCATGTAATTTCAAAGCAAGAGGTAATGGTAGATCCCCAAATTATTGAAGCGGTTAAGAATTGGGTTTGACCTAGCTCTGTGACGAAATTAGGAGTTTTGTGGGGCTCACTAGCTACTATCGTCGATTTGTGAAGAATTTCACTTCTATTGCCACACAACTGACAAGATTGACCAAAAATGTGGTACTCTTTGAATGGACTGAAAAGTTTGAAGAGAGCTTTCAAAAGCTCAAGACTCTCTTGACCACAACACCTATTCTAGCATTACCGGTGGAATGTAAAGATTTTATTATTTATTGTGATGTTTCACATTAGGGTTCGGTGTTGTGTTAATGTAGGACAAAATTGTTATAGCTTATGCATCGCGACAGTTGAAGGTGCATGAAAGGAATTACCCAACATATGATTTAGAGTTGGTAGCGATAGTGTTTACTCTTAAGATTTGATGGCATTACCTCTACAGTGTCAAGTGTGAGGTGCTAACTGATCATCATAGTCTGCAACATGTTTTCACTCAAAATTATATGAATTTAAGACAGCGAAGGTGGATGGAGTTACTCAATGATTATGATGTGACCATCCAATATCATCCAGGTAAGGTTAATGTAGTGGCAGACGCACTAAGTCGGAAGGCGGTGAGTATGGGTAGTATAGTTTGCTTGAGTGTATCCAAGCGACCTTTGACTAAGGAAATTCAAACCTTAGAGTCTAAGTTCATGCAGTAAGGCATCTCAGAAAAAGGTGGGGTGTTAGCTAGCATTGAGGTAAGGGCCACGTTCATTGAGGGGATCCAGGTCAAACAGTTTAAGGATGACAGTTTGAATGAGCTTAGAAAGAAGACAACGTCTGGCAAGGCACAAAAGACCACTCTTGATGCGGGAGGTATGCTCAGTTTTAAAGAAATGATTTGTATTCCTCGAGTATATGACTTGATTCAGAAATTATTGACAGAATCTCATGGTTCGCGATATTTCATTCATCCGGGTGTGACTAAGATGTACCGAGTGTCGAAGCGACTTTATTGCTAGCCTGGCATAATGTAGGAGATAGTGGAGTTTGTGGCTAAGTGTCAAAATTTCCAACAAGTAAAATATGAGCATCAAAGGTCTACAAATTTGCTTCAAAGAATGTCAATTCTGGAATGGAAGTGGGAAAGAATAGCTATGAATTTTGTAGTTGGTCTTTCCAAGACTTTGAGAAAGTTTGATTCTATTTGGGTAGTGGTTGACAGATTGACTAAGTCAGCCCATTTTATTCCAGTCAGAATAAATTATAATGTACAACAATTGGCTAAGGTGTATGTAAAAGAGATAGTAAGGCTGCATGGGGTGCCCCTTTCTATCATCTCAGACCGTGGTACGCAATTCACATCCAAGATTTGGAGGAAATTACATAATGAATTGGGCACACAACTCACTTTTAGTACAACTTTCCATCTGCAGACGGACGAGCAGTTGGAGAGGACTATCCAAGTGTTAGAGGACATGTTGAGGGCATGTGTGATCGACTTTGGAGGACATTGGGATAAGTTCCTACCGTTGTATGAGTTCTCCTATAATAACAGTTACCATTCCAGCATAGATATGGCACCGTTTGAGGCACTTTATGGTTGGGGATGTAGATCACCCATAAGATGGTTTGAGGCTGGAGATGTAAAACCTTTGAGGGTTGATTTGGTGAATGATGCTCAGGATAAGGTAAGAAGCATCTAAGCTAAGCTTTTAGCAACCCAGAATAGACATAAGAAGTATGCAGACCATAAGGTAAGAGACATGGCATTTTAGACTGGTGAGAAGGTTCTTCTTAAGGTGTCACCTATTAAAGGGGTTATGAGATTTGGCAAGAAGGGCAAGTTTAGTCCTTGATACATTGGACTATTTGAAATTCTTGACTGTGTAGGGCCAGTAACGTATATATTGGCTTTACCTCCTAACATATTGGGAGTTCATCCAGTATTTCATGTATCCATGTTGAAGAGATCATGGTGACTGGATTACATTATAAATTGAGACTCAGTGTTGTTAGACAAAGACCTCCAATATGAAGAGGAACCAATTGCGATTCTTGATAGTAATGTCCGGAAGCTGAGGACCAAAGAGATTAAATCTGTGAAAGTTCATTGGAAGCATCGTCCAATTGAGGAAGCTACTTGGAAAACCGAAAAGGACATGCGAGACAAATATCCCAGTTATTCGACGATCCAAGTACTATTTCATTCTTACTTTAGCCTGTTTTTCCTAAGTTTGTCACTCGGAGACGAGTGATAGGTAAATTGGTATCTATTGAAACGACATGTTCCCATCGTTATAGAAAAGTCATCAGGGAAAAAATTTAGGCCAGAAAACTTTTTGGTAGTAACTTGACATTTCCTAGCCTAGTCCAAATTTGGATAAAATCGGAGTCAGTGAGGTCTAGGGAAATATGGTAACAAATAAGAGGTTTAATATTTAATGTGAATACATGAGTGGATAGCTAAGACGTTAAGGAACTCATACGACCTTACATAATTAAATTCGAACAAATAGAACTCTCAAAACTGATCTTAATGTGAACGGGTAGTTCTAAGTGTCATGGGATGAAGGTGTGTTGTGAAATGGGGGTTTGAAACTCTTAATTTGATTATATGTTTTTGTGCAAGCCGCTAGGGCGAGATTATTCCCGCCAGGGTGGGGCCGCTGTGGTGAGAGGGGGCCGCCTTAGCGGGTCAGTCGTGACTTAAGTCGAAAATAAACCCCAAAATGTCTTTATTATGCAATTTTCGTTCTTGAAAGTTAGGAGACGAACCAGGGCAACTTCTTGACAGGTATTCACCATTCTTAAAGCTAAAGGTAAGGTTTTACTCCCCGAATCCGTCTTTCGATCCGTAGAATGTAAATTCATGGGTAATTATTATTGGGCGAGGGTTATGAAACTGTTTTGGATGTTGGGAAAAACCCTAGTTGTACCTTAGGATCATAATTTGGGTCTTGGGTTATTGGGTTCTTCATAATCCGGGTAATGAGACCTTATTATTGATCCCCGTTATGAATTGTTTGTTTGTAGACCTAGAACAAGCGAAAAGGATTCGGAAAGGGAAGAATCAAGTTTCTTAGGAGGATTTAATCTTGTTTTCGAGGTAAGTGATGGTTTGATTTCTTGTTTGTGTAATATATGTGATTATTTGCTTCATTGTAATGCATATATGTATATGAATGTTGCACTATTGATCATCAAAAGTGGATAAGTATAAACAAAATGATTATATGTCATGAATCAACACTTGATTGTATAATTATGAGAATGTAAATTGTAATTGTGATTTGTTGAATGGATCGAGTGTTACGTCCCAACACACTAACTTGGATCGGCTGCCACATTTCGGTGCATATATGTGATCCGATGTCACGTCCGGCACACTAATTGAGATCGGGTACCACGTTCCGGTACACCAACAATTTGGGTGTGGGTTCCATGAGAGGACCATTGACTTGTCATTTATGCGTAATTACTTGATACTGAAATGATAATTGATTGTATATATGTTTGGTATATGTGTGTTTTACTTGTTGTGATAACTCATATATGTTGTGCTTACTGGGATAGCCGCGTGATCCTACCAGTACACTGTGGTTGTGTACTGATACTGCACTTGCTTTTTCTTTGTTAAGTACATGGCATCTTCAGGTGGCTACTGACAGACCTTGTTTAGAAGACCAGTGATCGATTCGAATTCAAGGGTGAGTCAGTTCTTCCAAGCTGCCATAAGTTCTCTATGTTTTAGTCCACTCTTTCGGACTCAGACTTTTTAGTTAGATATTCGTATGTTTAATTGGGTTGTACCCATTTTCTTTAGACTTATGGTTCTTTGTTAGAGTTTTGGTACATTAACTTTCAGTTTCTAGAGAATATTTCCGCAATGTTTTGATAGTCGTTGTTAGACTTTTGGAGTTTATGGGAACTCTACTTTATTCTTGCATTTAAACCTGCTTCCGTATCTTTAAATGTGTACTTCTTGAGTTAGCTAATTAGTATTAATGGTTCTCCCACCGGAGGGTTGGTGTGGGTGTCAATCACGACGGTATGGGTCGTGACACTTCGTTGGGTTGTTATTGAATTTTTAAGAAAGAAAATCGACGCACTTTCATCAGTTATTTTTCAGGAAAAAATATTTTTAAAAAAAACTCTCAAAATAATTATTTTTAAAAAAATCAATGTTCGTTCATTAATTTAGTTCTCTTTTTTTTTTTAGAAAAATCAATGGATGAACGTCAATTTTTAAATTGTAAAATTATAATTGAAGAACATATATAACAATTAAAAAATCATAAAATCAATAGTTTGTATTTAAATGATACATAAAAATAAAGTTAAATGTTAAAATGAAATAAGATTAAGATAAAGTGCTGAAATAAGATTAAGATAAAGTGCTAAAAAATTGAATACGTATTAGAGGGGCTATCTGTTTTCAGGTACGATAATAACTACATGATTGCCTGCAATTTTTTGATGAATGATAAAAGCCATTAGAAAGTAGTTATATCACCGGAGGATGTGTTACCGTGGATGATGTTGCTCCTCTTTTTATTAGAGATTTTGAGTTTGAGTTTTGCATATGAAAAAATTATCTTGGTAGATAGCATTATTCTTCGAATGGAACCCTGTCTAGTATAAATTTAAATTAATCAAACTCTAATATGTATATTGAACATCGAATGAGGCCACCCATCTTATTGGCGCTACCATTTCTCATCCCTACAACAATAACAACCACAAAAAAAGAGGGAGTTTTATACAAATTTTATATTGTTAAGAGTTAATTACATTTTATTTTTATTTTTTTCAAATTACAAGAATTTCTTAAATTTGATGGAATGTGGAGACATCCAAAAACGTCCTAATACATTGTGTCCTGGTTTGTGATACATTCCTCAATGTCCCGACATATCGCGTCTCAATTTCGGTTACATCACTCAACGTCCTGATACATCGCATTTTAATCTTCGATACATCACTCTCAACGTCTCGATATATTGCATACGTCCCGATATATCGCTTAAAGTGATGTATCTGACCGATATATCGCGTAAAGTGATGTAACCAAGAATAGAAGAAAGTAGGGATTTCTGTAATTTTTTCAAACGGTGGAAAATTTTAAAATATAATAAAATAAGTTGTCTATTTAGGTGAATTTTTTTTTTAATCCAACATGTTGGGCCCAGGAAGATTATAAAACAAGAAATTGATTTAGCAGTGAATATTTTATATTAGGAATCTACTTAAACAATTAATTGAAACTACAATGAGATTGTTATATGAGCTACTTAAACAATTGATTGAAAATTTTCAACTACTACAAAATCTAAATCTTTGTTCAAGTTACTTATTTTGATTTGACGGTGAATATTTTAAATTATGTAGGAAAGGAAAAAGTTGACAAGAACATAAATCAGTAATTTTAACTTATCTCAATTTATTTTCCTGAAAATGCATCATCAACTCTATGTACTCTAATCAATATTATATGTGAGTGTGACATACTTCGACAAAAAAAAAATAATAATAATAAAGTCAAGCCTATTTTAAGTTAGAGAACTAATATTTTGAAGAAAAAGAATAATTTACAAAAATTTCACTAGTTTAAAAGCTAATTATTTAGATATATGCTATTTTATAATATTATGAATCTTAATAGATTTTGGTGCGTTTAGATACATTCAGATACATGTATCTCGGGATACATAAGGTTAAAATTAGGTGAAATTTTTTTGAATTAACTATATTCAAGTGGATTCGCATGTAGGATATATAGATAAATTTCGTTTACTTTCCTCCTGTTTTCGCTCGCCTCCGTCTCCCTAATTCAGTGTATTTGGTAGAAAAAAATATGTATTTAGGTGTATTTGACTTTGAAATATAATATAAGATTATTAAATAGTGAAATAAAATGTGATTATTTCAAATTATAGAGAAATTATAATAAATATAATAGGAATATTTGTATAATTAGATAGTTTCTCCGTCGTGATCACAAAAAAAGTTATGATGAGCTTGAGTCGAGTCACAAAAAGGGCTATGATGAGCCTTTGAAAGCTGTATAATTTCATGTGTGAAGCATAGTGAGAGTGACACAGATCTCCTTTTTTCAAATAGAGGGCTTGCATTAGGAAAGGGGGAAATTTTGAAAATAGCCACTAAAAATAACTAAACTAGGCTCCATACCTTTAGTTTGCTAATTACGATTCGTAGCTACATGTTAGATGGAGAAGAGATGCGAGCGAGATTGTGAGAGGGAGGAGAGAGGGCAGAGAGTGAACAAAGGTGAATTGTATTTGTATACCTATCAAATAATTGTATATATGTAACTAGTATACATATGTATTTGTATATCTAGCGAGCGAGATTGGGAGAGGGAGGAGAGAACCGAGCGAGATTGAGAGAGGGAGGAAATAGGTGAGTGCGAGAGGGCAGGGGGTGGAGAGAGGTGGATTGTATTCGTATATATGTCATATAATTGTATATGTATAAGAGAGGAGAAAGAGGGAGAAGAGAGAGTGGTGCACGTAATTATAGCTAAAAAGAGAATGAGAGTGATAATTAATTCAAACTATAGCTATGTTAGCTAATTAACTAGTATATATTTGTTTATCCGCATAATTTCGCCTTAGCAAAACGTGGCAACCACATATACACATTTTTTGGGCCTATTGTTCAAAAGAATTAGGCCCTCAAAGAACAAAATTGTCTTCACAATAAAAAATAACAAAACAACTGTCTGAATCAAGTTAATCAAAATACTTAAAATGCTTTAATTACAAAATACCACTATTTAGCAAGCACACATCAACCTGTTAAATGCTTGAATTAGTTAACTCCCTCTAATAATATAACTATATATATATATATATATATATATATATAGAATTATAAATATATCAATTTTATTGCTCTTTTGGCTCCAGCCTCCTTTAATAACCTCACAACTAAAAACAACGCAAGACTACAGAAAATCAATCAATAGGAAAGGTTCAAAAATTCGAGGAAAGTCTGTCAGTTTTTTTGAAAAAATAAAAACCGACAGACATTAAGAAAATCGATGGACATTCATCAAACCTTTTTTTTTTTTCAAAACAATAAATTCTTAAAATTATTTTTTAAAAGAAAACTGACGAAGTTCCTCAGTTTTTTTTTAAAAATCGACGGACAGAGTCGATTGTTGAAGAGTTTAAATAAAAATAATGAAAAAAACTTCATCAGAGAGCATGTGTGGTCGAGGATTAAATTCATCCAAAGACAGAAATTACGTGAATTCGATTCTAAGTAGATATACTTTTTATCTATATTTCTAAAAAAAACTAATCTTATAGACGAAAAGAGACGGATAGGGCTAGTTGTCCCTCAGTTAGTCGATCATGTATGTCAATCTCACAAAAATGATGAGGGCAAAATCAATTAGGGAAATTTACGTGTATAAGCAAACATATACTAGTTAATTACTTAACATAGCTATAGTTTACCTTAATTACAATTCGCGACCTACTTTTAGCTATAATTACGCAACTCAACTTTTTAGTTTTGTATAATTCGCAATTTGTATAATATAATTTGTATAACTTTTGTATAATTCGAAATTTATATAATATAATTTGTATAACTGTTTACACTTCTGATGTTTGTAATTGTATAAATTCGTTATTTTGAGTTTATACAAAAATAACTGAATTATACAAATGTACCTGCGAATTATACAAATCGACGAATTATACAAGCGAGACAGCTTAAATTATAGCTACAGCACGTAAATGTGCAAACTATAATTATGGAGCATAATTAAGTTTATTATAGTGGCTATTTACGAAAGTTCCTCAATCAATTAAGTACAGTCCGTTAGTTTGACATTACTTTCTTTGAAAATAGACTATGTAAGTCGATTTGGGCCCATTTGTAGTAGTGCCCTTCAAGTAGGAGGCGTAGATATCAAAATTTAGTAGATTTAAGTTGGGCCTCGGCATGATGGGCCCAATCCATGTCCTTCGAGAAAGAATATAAACCTTTCGGCGCCACTAATAATTAGTGTATATATATGTCGTGTATAAGTATGTATATTATTATATGTATAGTATGTGTTTATGTTGTGTATTAATATATAAAAGTAGTCTTTCCATTTATTTTTATTTATCCATTTTAAATGTTAGGATAAATTATTTTATTAGACATATATTCATACTATATATATTAATCCTATCTATGCTCTTTAAATAACTACATAATTTCTCACTAATTAACAATCTTATATCATTTTTAGTTAACATATTGAGATACACCATTTCCTAAAAACTAACATATATTAGGACAATTGATTATTTGAATATATACCATTGACGTCTTCTCTTTCATTGAGTTTTGGTCAGCCTACACTTCGATAATCCTTGACGTGTGAGCCATATGTAAACTTGAAAATTTTATCTACCCATGTTCTTTAGGAAAGTTATGTATATATTTTTTTCCGTCATTGATATATATATAGTATACACTTTGTATATATTTTGTAAATTAAATAGTCAAATGGTTCAGACGTGTAATTAATTATCCTTTCATCCTTCAAATCTTAAGGCCGATTAGAGTTTTATTGGAGACTACTCTATCCTAAACGCTAACTCACATTTATAGAAGTGTGGCACGTATTCTCTTAAAGAGACATCTCAAATTTCTCATAAACTCATTTGATATTCACAAAGAGATCAAGATATCAAATATTAGTCTTTTCAAATCGAAGTAATCAAGAGGCATTCTTCCTCAAAATAAAATAAAAATATAGAAGTGTTTTTCAAAGTTTTTAACGATCACAAAAAGATTCACATCAGTCTATGTTCGAAAAATATGCTACTCCAATCCTTGGATCATGAAGAACAATTCAAAGAAAAAAAAATCAAGCAATAAACAAAATTATATCCACATTGAAAAAAGTTATTACTTTGAAAATTTTGTCACAAACAAACATAAAATTTTAGAAAAACGTGAAAGAAACATGTGAAAAATGAAGTAAAGTGAGAAAAAGTTTTACTATTTTGATTGCTAAATTTATATTATCCTGCACCTGATTGGCTAGAAATAATTAAGAGAATAATTCATATACCATGCACAAAGACATTTTTTTTTTCACCACTTGAGATGATTTTCAACAATTTGTGCCACCACGATCTGCTTAATTATTCCTACCCTTTTTCTTCCCTTCCACAAAAGAATCTGACATGTACAAAAAAGTACTGTCATCCTTTATTTTTATTTGTTCATTTTAAATTTTTTATGTCTCTAAATATATTTTTATTTATTTCAATTTATATGGTTTAGTTTAATTTTATATGGAATTTAAAACAAAATAACTTCTGAAATTTGCAGTATAAACTAAGTCATAAATATTTATGTGACAGTAAATCATTTTATTAAGGGTAAATATATAATTTAAAGTTAAATTGCTACTAAATATAGAAATGTATCATTCTTTTTTAAAATAACAAAAAAAAATTAAAATAAATCGTAGTATAAATCGGGACAGAGGAAATAATAACCAATAAAACTATTTATTATAATACTCATATTAGTTATTATATTATCGTTAGTATATTATATTAAACATTTGCGAATAAGTATTAATGTTGAAGATAAAAGTAAAAATTAAATTATCTTTCCTTGATATATTTTTGACAATTACAAGAGGATTTTATTAATTATCGATGAGCTTTACAATGTGAGGGCGAACTAAATAACTGAGTCTCTTTCAGTATTTTACTTTATCAGAAAACATGTTTAAACCTTAAATGATAGACACATAGGTATGTTCCATCGCGAATTAATGAGAGTCGATAGTTATGTGAGAAATAAATAGCCTACGAAATTTAATGACCACCAACATGCTCAAAACCTTCTCATAGCATTTTTTTCCGGCTTAATATATTTGATAATATCTTAAATTTATTTGTTAATAGACACTCGAATTACAATTTATTTTATTTGAATATATATTAAAGTGTTTTTACTAAATATTCTCAGTTTAATTTCTTTTAAAAAATATTTCGCGTGTTTGAAAATATATATTATATAGATAATAAGTTAATAATTTAAATATGTCATTTTTTTTTAATTATATGTATTTTTCTCTGTATAACACTAGATATTTATTAGTTGAAGGTGATTAAAATTGTCGTACAGTTTATTTGAAATTATCGTAAAACACTAGATATTTATCTGATGTAAAATAATTTAAGTAATTATTTTTTCTTTTCAAAGTTTACGAAACCACATTTATAAGATGACAATAGTAAACACTGAACAGTTTCACCGACAGCGAGTGCTATGACTTGACAATAAGATGGGAAAATTCAATAATTTTTATTTAAAATTTATACTACGTCCGTCCTATTTTATGTCAAGTAATTTGACTCGTTATAGAGTTTAAGAAAGAAATGAAGACTTTTAAAATTTGTGGTCCAAAATGAATGATAGAAATTTGTGTGACTGTAAATCGTTTCATTAAGGGTAAAATAGATATTTTATAGTTAAATTGTTACTTAATATAAAAATGTGTCATTCTTTTTTAGACTGACTAAAAAGGAAAGTAAGTCACATAAATTGTGACAGATGGAGTATTATATTTAAAAATTTATATTATTCAGATATCATTTAGTAAAAGAAAGATTGTAATGCAGAATTCACAAATTAAAATTCTATTTTTTTTATTTGTTTATGTATAATTGATTTTTCATTCGATGTTTGTTATCTTTATTGAAATCTGATTAAATTCGGATTCAGCTAGAAAATATCATATTAAGGAGTAATGCGCTTCTTAATAAAGACTACTCTGTGCTCAAGAAATTCAAATCTGAGGACTCTGATTAAGGATGGAGGAGTACTTATCACTCCATTATAAATCTGACTGGTTTATTTGCTCATACTCCCTCTGTCCCTATTTACTTATCCATTTTTTACTTGGCAAACCTATTAAAAAAAAATAATGGCTAAATGGTCTGATGGATCCTTATACTTATATGCGTTTGTATTATTGACCCTTCTACTTGATCAGTTGTCAATTGAACCCTTAAACTTAATGAAACTCAATATTTTAAGCCATTCTGACCATTGATTAAGCTTGTGTGGCAACTTAATTGTTAAATTGGCACAAACACCTGATTTCATGCGTTAAGGGAGCGTGAATATCAAAATTTAGACTAAAAATAATAATTATTTTTTAAAAAAAAAAAAGACTAAAACTAAGAAAATTGAATATAATTTTTTCCCCCACTTGTTTCTTCTTTTCCCACCCCACCCCACCCCACCCATTTCTTTTTCTCTTTCTAATTACCAGTACCTTCTTCCCCATCCATACCTCATTTCTCTCTTTCTCCCCTTGCCAACCTGTTCATTTTTTTTTTTTCATATTTTCTTTCTTTCTTGAGAAACGAAAATGTGGTACTGTTGTAGATCTGTGTTGTCTTTTCATTTTTCTTGTAATTTATGACCCGTATGGTGAGAAAGATTCGATAGTCTTGAAGGATGAAAAGAGATTGTTGGTTGTCTTTGTAAAAATTAGGCGAAATATGTTATGCAAAATTATGTATAAATATTATGATATATTGAGGTATTTTAATGATGATTCATGGATGCGGAGAAAAGAAATTTATGATGGTTCACAAGGTGGATGTAGATCTTGGTAAAAAAAAATACGATTAAGAGTTGCGAATGATGAAAACTGAGAAAGAATCAAACTACGATTTTTATAAACTTGAAGAGCTTCGTCACGGCTATAGACAATGACGGCCTGAAGAAAAAAATTAAGGAGATTGGAGATGGTGTTAATGGTGGTTGTGGATTGAGGGAGGTGGAAGAAATGTAAGAGAAATAACTATTTTATTTTATTTTTAAAATAGAAAACTTTTTTTTAATCTTTTATGGAGTAACATTTTTAGTTAATAATTTTAAAATATTTATGAAATAATTATAACTTGACATTAATATATTTGATATGGATATGACATTTTTTTTTGTGTAAATGAGAGTGAACTACACACATGATTGGAGGAGTTTAAATATCATATTTTAATTGAGTTTGAGGGTTCACCTGACAAAAAACTAAATAAAAGGGTTCAAAATATAAATTCATACAAATATAAGAATCCATCAGACCTTTTCGCCAATAATAATTGACATAGCTCCTTACCTAGACAAATCATAGGCCTAGTTAACATCGACAGATGGCAAATACCATCTTTTGGTGCTATCATCTTTGATCCGCCATGAAGAAACAACTCAATTGCCACTTGTGTCAGCCCAATCTTTTGCTTATTAATCTAGAAGGCTAACAAATACACTATGTACTGTAGAAGGCCAGATAGTCCTCCTTCTTCCTATGTATCCTCTTTGACGGTGGCAATATAATCATGACTCTTTTCTGAAAAGAAAGAAGACATAATAGTTGACCATTTCATTCATATTAATTGATAGAAAATTCTAAAATTAGTGTATTCATTAAAAAGGTTCTGCCTTTTTTAAAGATAATAACTCTCTAAATAAATTGAGAGTATAATAGATAAAAAAAAATTATTCTCTCCGTCTCATTTTATGTGGCAATATTTGATCGGGCACGAAGTTTAAGAAATAAATGAAAAGTTTGAAATATTTACCAAATTGTCCTTTAAAAAGTAGATTCATTTTTCTCTCTCCTCATAAATGTATTGAAATACTATTTTAAGATTAAGTGGAACCAACAAGGGTAAAAGAAGATTTGTACCTTTAAATATTTACCATATAAGGAAATGTGATATTCTTTTTGGGACAAATGGTGCCACATAAAATGGGACGGAGGGAGTATCTTTTTTTATTTATCAAAAATGACAAGATAGAAATAAATAAAGAATCAAAATTAAACAATTAAAAGGGAGCGGAGGAAGTACAACAATATACTCCCTCCGTCCCTTTTTAGTTGTCCACTTTAGAAATGGCACACAGATTAAGGCAACAATGATTAGCACAGTGAAGTTACAATTTTACCCTTATGACAACTTTTCACTTCAAAATTACAACCACTTATTTGAATTCAAGTGAAATAAATTGGAGGGAAACAACATACACTTTTACAATTTTCAAGAAGTGTAAATAAGGGTATAATAGGAAAAAATTTGTTGTTCTTTCTTGATTTGTCAAAATGGACAACTAAATAGGAACAACTAAAAAAGGAAATATGGACAAGTAAATAGGGACGGAGGGAGTAGCTTTTTTTTTCCTCCAAAAAGACAATAAATGGGGAAAATAATTTGTCCTTCTTTCATTGGTGGGCCAATGATTAGACTTTCTATATTTGGACAAATTATAGAACTGTCCTCTTCTCTTTCTTTAGAAATAGAAGAAAAAAAAAGTATACAATCTTTACCAAAAAATTGAAAAATAAACTTTTTCTTACAAAAAAGATACTCCATAAAACTAAAAACAAACTTATAAAAATCACAAAATCAAATCTCTCACTACTAATAAAAGCATATGCACTTAGATAACATAATTAAAGACGATACACCTAAAAGATTGATGTTTTGATTTTATTTAATTTTTTTTTATTGATGTTTTGATTCGATTCTCGGTTATAGAGTTTTGATAACTAAAATTTTGATTAAATACACAAAAAATTTAAAAACAAATTTCAGGCTTACCAAGATATTGCAATATAAAATTTGAACCGAATCAACTCGATTTATTTAATATTTTAATTTTTCAATATTTATGCTCATCCTAAAATTCACATAAAATATAAAAATAGAGTGCATGCACTTACAATAATTCTTAAAATTACATTCCTAACAACTTGTAATTAGGATATAAAGTATAAAGGACGATTGTATCCCTATTACAAGTTTACAATAATATTAATTGCCATTACATATTTCTTTAATACCAACCAGGGATATGTCGGAGTAATAAGCACTCTTTCATTCTTAATCAGAGATATTGGGTTTGAGTCCCCATAGATACTGAGTCGCGCGAATCTGAATTCAGTCAGACTCTAATATAAGTACCGGACATCACGAAAAATAAAAAAGAAATAACTATTTAATTAAGTAGATTCCATAAGTCAATATCAGTTGAAAAGTCATCCCAATCATGACTTTGTCCTTGTTGCATGGAATTGCCTTCACCATTAATTAACGGTGGTGATATTTCCTCATGTAACAACATTGTTGGTGTTTTTTCAAAATTTGTAACAGCTACTTCTTCTTCAATTTCATTGCAATTTTCCAGTAAATTTGTCCACCATTGAACTCCATCGTCTATCGACGATGTATTTTCTCCTGTTGGCTTCTCAGAAATATTTACTACGATTTCCTTGCAACGTTTGTCGTCTTTGTCTAATGTGTTTGTGATCATACTTTTGTTGTTGCACCAATGAGAATTATTCTTCTTAACGTTTGAGAAGTTCCGAGGTTGAGGTCTTATTATTTCATTCTTATTAACCGTGATGCTCTTATGCTTAATCTGTAGATGATGATTAGGACGAGGGCGAGGAGGAGGAGGAGGAGCAATAATATTTAACTTCTTTTGAAAGTGAGTGTTCCAATAGTTCTTCACATCATTTGCTGTCCTTCCTGGAAGTCTACCAGCAATAAGTGACCACCTACACAAAATAACGTAACTTTTAAATGAAATAATTACACATATTAAGACATGGTGATATTTATAAATATATATAATACATTAAAAAGAAAATTATATCATAAATCCCTAACATCATAAACTTTTGAATAAAATGATCGCAGTCTAATAAACACATAGACTTGCCTATTGCCTAAGAGTTTATGAAGTCTCAAGATGAGATCCACTTCATCTGGAGCAAAGTCACCTCTCTTGATATGTGGCCTTAGATAATTTAGCCACCTTAGTCTGCAACTCTTTCGACATCGATTTAATCCTACACATATTCACATGAAATTTAAGAAAAAAATAAAAAAAATTAAAATATTGCAAAATTTATAGTTTAAAACAAATCATAACTATAAATCATGTTATTAGAAGTAAAATCAAAATTTAAAATTTAGTAAATCAGTTATAGATGTAAAAATATATTATTTTTTTAAATGAACTAAAAAAGAAAAAAAAGTAATACCAGCCCTAGCAGGAACAAGATGCCACTTTCCTTCACCATATATTTGAATGCATTTTCTTAAAAGAAAATCTTCTTGTTCAGTCCACGAACCTTTCCTAACTCCCAACGATGCACACATAGGAGTATTCATTTTTTTTAATAATATTTAGTTCTAAGACATATATTTTAATTATAATACTACCATTTCTGTCTGCCTATATATACAAAAAAAAAAAAGAGAAGAAGTTAAAACCCTTTGACATACGTGGAAGAACTTTTTACCACTAAGGGAGCTCTCCACAAAATGACACTATTTATAAATTGCACTCTCATTTTCATCAAAAAAATCCAAATTAGCCCATGTCCCCCCTACTAGCTATTCTGCTAGCCTTGGGACACTCTTTTTATTTCCTACTGGAACATTAATTAAATTCGGATCCCACATAGGTTCATTTAAAGATATCGCTTTTAACAAGATTTTTTTTTATATTTAATGTTTTTTCATTTGATACCGCTAATTAAGGGTGAAGTAGTCCCTTCACTGCACCACAATACATATTTGGTCTCTCTTTCATTTCCATCATTTTTAGTAAGTTTTAATTATTTTTTTAAAAAAAAATATTTTCTTATCATTTCTTTTATTTGACGTGACTATATTTAATTGGGGTTTCATTTCATCAATTGAGAATCATGTTTATTAATTATCAGCCACAGAAACATATATCTTAAGATAAGATAAACTAGGTGATTTTGTGAGACAATTACTATTTAGTGTCTCATTCTTAATATTATTATTAGACTGAAAATTGGTAGATTCATGATTACAAGACGATGGGGCCATTATCGAAAACAAATACACGTTAGTAGAAGCGATGTCACATCACATTTATTTATTCAATTTTTTTATAAAAACACATGTAAAATATTCGGCATACTAACCATTAGACACATAGGTTTGTCTTACAGTGAAATCATTTCTAAATTCCTCACTAATGAATGTATAAACATAAATTAAATGACCCTACTTAATAATTATTTTTTGGTTTTTCATTTGGTGTCTGATACTCACAGTGAAATCTGACTAAATTCGGATCTACACCCGAAAGTCTCACATTGAAGGGTAAAATACTCTCTAACAAAGACGACTCCGTATCGTGTGGACTGATGGTTGTGGGAACCACTTTACACTCACGAGGTCTCCTGTTTGAAACTTGTCCCCACCGTGTTTTATGCAGTTTTAACATTGTCATATCAAAACCAAAAATATCAAAGAAATGGGAACTCTAGAAGAGGTGCTAAGTAGTAATTTCAATCATTTTTCCAAACTAGATTTTGGGTTTTGAAATGCTTAATAAAATATATGATCATTTTTCAAGATATACGTATAAAAGTTTTTTTTTTTTTGAAATTAATAGGATTTTATGACCCCCTTCTCACTGTATGAGTCTGCCTCTGGACAAATATAATGGAGGAAATTAAGTGAATTAGCGAAGTCAAAAAAAGGTTTGACATAATATGGCTCAACCAAAGAAACATTAATTTAAAAGTGGTCAAATCGTAACAATAGATCAAGAAGAAAGTGTCACGACTTGGATATTATTTTCTTTAAACCTTACTTATTAATACGACATATATACGAATTTTATCTTTTATGATTTTTGTGAAATCTATTTTCATAATAGGATAATCGATCCACTAATGATGATCCTGAGTTGCATTCTAGCTAATTAAGGGCCCGTTTGGTCATGCGATATGGTATCATGATATGGTATTATGATATGGAATCATGAGATGAAATTGAAGGTTTGTTTGGACATGCGATATGAAATTTTTGTGTTGTATATTTTCTCATAAACATAAAAATCCCATAAGTTGTAGAACTATTAAAATAGCCCCAATTATTTATTCAATCTTATCAAATACACAAAAAAATATAAAATCTCATAATAAATTATTACAAAGTTATTTGTTCTCCACTTAAGTAATTGTTTCATCTAACTTTAATTTAATAAAAATAATTGAACATAAATTGTAGTGTTGCACCGCTTTAGGAACCTCCTTTGCGATTATGATATGCTTGTTGCACCGCTTTAGGAATCTCCCCTTCTATATATGTTCCATCAATCACACCAACACAGTCCTACCAAATAAAAAATACATCAATATTAGTTTAGTGAACATAAAATAAATTGGAAGCATTATAGAATGCACTTCATAAAAATAATGTTTGTAAGAGTAATAAAAATAGTGCTTCCAAGACAATGCAAAGTCATAAAATAAATATTATCTCTTTAAACAAAGTTGATAGGAAATATGTAACTAAATACTAATAACTTACACATAAAATATAAATGTGCACTTATTAAGACCATAAAATAGATTTATTAATGTGATTGAAATTTTACCTTAAACCAAGGCCAAAATCGAGTATTATGTCAAATTTTGGAATGTACACCAGTCATATTTTTTGGTTGGATAAATATTGGTGTCATCTTGCTAATTGCCTTGGCAACTATTTTAACATGCCGGTTAATTGTTTCAAGTGAATGTTGAAAAGTTTCACAATCGTGAGGTGTGAGTTAAAGTGACTATATGCTGGTGAGAATAATAAATTTTATGTCGGTGAGAATAATAAATTTTAAAAAGTAATGATGTGATTATAAATTTTATTTACATATGAAACAAATGGTTAGTAGATATAAATGT
>NW_006239526.1:171903-193244 GCF_000226075.1 Solanum tuberosum | reverse complement strand
AACAAAATATAAACTCATGGATCAATTATCGTATTAAAAGATCCCAAATCATGATATGGAATCACCATATAATTCCATATCATGGTTTTTGGAGAATATGGTATCACCTCTCATGATATGGAATCATGAGATGGAATCAGTGTAAAATCTCATGTCCAAACGCTGATTCCATCTCACGATACCATATCGTGACATGGTATCGCATGGCCAAACGCCTACTAAGTCTAGAAATTACTTCTTCTTTTTTTACTATAGTTTGTTCTTTTTATAAAAAGAGAAAAACCACCTCCGGTGATAATTGATATGAAAGAGTTACATTTAGTTTGATATCAAACTTAAAACAAGATCGATCTTGGGATAGAAATAAAGTTAAATAAACTCTAGAAAGTAAACCAAACAAAGGAGGAAGTCTAACCTAGCTATTATTCTTAAGCAAAGAATGATAAAAAATCAATGAGCTTATCCAATCTCTGTTTTCCATTTTCTTTTTATGTATTTAACCAAGACTAAGGAGTTTCTGTTGGTTTTGAAAGTGATTAGAGCGTCGCGCGAAAGCTTATAATTACAAATTATAAGGCGATAAATTAGACGACACATAAAACTATACTAAAAGATATAATATTATTATATGATAAGACCAATTAACCTACATAGTTAAAAATTAATTAAAAGCATAGAAAATGTAGAGAGAAAGTCTCCCCATAAATAAAAGTCTCTAAACGACTACATTGTAGATGCTAATATATTATGGTATGAAAATATGAATCTTCAATTTATAGATCTCCAATTTTTTTCTCTAAGGAAAGAATAAAGTAAATATGAAAGAGAATTATATTTTCCTTTCATTAAAAGTAAAAGCAATTATGGTAATGCTTTAATTTTTCTTCAAAGGAAAATTAAAACTCAAATATGATAAGAAAATCATGGCAAAATTAACCCTAACAATCCCACTCCACCCCCACGTCACCCCACCCCACCCCACACACCCAACTGCAGTTTTCCATTTTCTGTTTATGTATTTAACCAAGAGTAAGGAGTCATCCCCTTCCCCCCACCACCACTCCAAACCTTCTAGTAACCTTTACTAACACACCAGTTGAGTTCATTAACGTTGCTAGTGCCCTGGCCTTGCAATAAAATAAGTGATGTTAATTTTGATTCTGAAAAAAGAAGGCTTTACAGCCTCATTGCTACATCTAGCTAGGTACAAGTCCGAACAAATGTGGCCCAAACAGGAAACAGTAAGCATTTAAAAGTGAGTGTTCAGACTTTTTGATAAGACACAATAAGTATTTGTTCACACTATTCTTTGTTGTTTATAAATAGAGGGATTTTCTCTCATTTTAAAATAACAAATTTTTTAAACTTCTTCTTATTCTTCTACACAATTAAATATTCATGTATTTTGCTCTTGTTAAGTGGTTCACTGACACTATTATTTTTGTATCAATACACTTGTAATAAAATCGTTCCATCTTGAGAAGATTCATTTCTTTAAACCTCGGATACTAGAGGGGAATAATTTCCTTAAGGGGATACTGTGTATTCGGTGGACTCAATTTTTTCCTTTTAGCTTCATTCTATTGTTACAAATTCTAGTAATATTTTTACAGTCATCAATTTATACTTATGATAGTAATTATTGTTTTTGAGTACATGTTTTAAACTTTGTTGTTTATGTTTCAAGAACAAACTTTTGACATGGGTTCAAGGATGTGCCGGATGACTTGTAGAGGAATATGACTAAGAACAGTGCCTCTTTTAATCCCAAAGACTTAGATAACTATACAATAAATTAATTGTTCATATTCAAAATGAAGTATGGATAGATTCTCAAGTTTATTGCAAGTTGTAAATACGATTGGAATAGAAGTGTAGTTTCAAATTGAACTTCATCACTCTGATATGTTGATTTTAAGAAAACACCCAAACAATCTGAATAGTTTTGTGTAATATTTTCCCTTTTTAAGTATATATAATAAATTGAATTGTTATCCAATATGATACATTATCCCTTTAATTTTCCATTTTAATAATTACTTATGATACATTTAAATGGGAAACTTTAAAATGATGTAGGTAAAGCAAAAGATAGGGCTGAACTTTCTACATGTTAGAATTAGAATAATTGTTCACTTTTTTCAGCCTTTTAAATTTATTTATCCCTTCACCAACGACTATTTATTAATTAGAAAATTTTATATCTCATGTTGATGTTCATTTGATTTTCCAAAAATATCAAATAGTAACACTTTCGGAAAGCAAAAGGATAAATCATAAAATCAAATTAAAGATGATTGATTGAATAACAAATGATAAGACATTTTCCTTTACATTATTAAGAGAAAATGGCCAAAACCCTCCCCAACATATAACCGTATTTTCAACTACACACTCATACTTCATTGGGGTCCTATTACCCCTGTTTTATTTAAAAATATATATAAAAGGAAAATGACTTAGTTTTCGAAAAATCGATTAAACTTATAGTTTAAGAGAAATCGAATTTCCAAAATGACAGAGTCGCCACTTAATTTTTTAGTAAAAATCAAGAAAAATCTTAAGGTTTTTCAAAAGATTTAAAACAGATAAAATCAATTGAAAAGGGTTCGAAGTTCAATGTACATTCCGAGAAGGTGTTAGGCCCTCGGAATGCCCGCTAACTTGCGGTTGACCGGCGATTTAACTAAAAGTGATTTTTTGACTAACTTTGAAATTTTAACTAAATAAAAGAACTCATTTATATTAACTATATATTCTTTGAAATTTTAACTTAGTAAAAGAACTAATTTATATTAACTATATGTTATTTTATTTATTTATTTATTTATTATTTATTTATTTTTTGAAATTGACTTAGTAAGAAAACTAATTTATTTTGAAATTCTAACTTAGTAAGAAAACTAATTTATTTTAACTTATTTATTTTTTACCATTATTATTTTTATCACTTTATTTATTTTAAGGGGGAATGAACTAAAGGGGAGTTTTCAAAAAGGGAAATAACTTAAGTGACAAGACAAATAAAATTAATAAAGTTAAGTAAACTATAAATACTTTGATTTGAATATGATAAAAAAATGAAATGGCTATCTATGAGAATTTAATTAAATTATACCATAAGATAAACAAAAGGTTAGTCAAACATAATATCAAATAGCAAAGGGAAGGCATGTAGAACTTGGGTTTTGGGCCCCCCAAATTCCTAAACCTGCAAAAAAAATAAAATAAAAAATAAACGAATAATAATGATAATTCATTGGGTTTTTTACCCCCTTTCCCGCCTTCATTAAGCATGATATACACCAAGTGCATTTTCGAGGTATACACCATGTATACCGCCAATTCTCGGCTCCCAAACCTGTAATTTTATTTTAACCATGTATCTCCGCATTTTCCACCTGTGCTTTTTAGTTTCCAATTGCCATATTTCGGCTTTCGTTTTTTGAACGATGAACAACGCTGACTCGATAAGAAATCAACTCGGATATGCAGGTAGAGTGGAGTCCAGTAGACTCATTGAAGGAGTTCATGCAAAGGACAAGATCATAATAATCAATAATTAATCATAATGGATTTTTAACAAAATAGCTAAGCATAACTGGACCCGTAACAAGAAGAAATTGAACATATTAAATCTGAAAGCAAATAGACCAACATGCTATGAATATTTACGGAGCAACATTTAAGGAAAATACTAGACGAAGCAATTGTCTAAAGAGGAGACATCATAATAAACATAAGCTAATTAAAATCAAGGTTTCTATAACTAAAGGCAAATAGAGACACAACCACTACAGTAATTATAAAATAAATAAACTAAGAAAAAAAAAAAAAACTCAACATTCTGTAACTTAAGGCAAAATGAGAGATTAATGCATTAATAATTAATAATAATATAATAAGGGAACAAAGGAAGATGCTAACTCACACAACAGTTTGCATCCTACTAAAAAATATAAAAATTGGCCATCAAGATACAACTCAATTCGTATCAATTTTAAGGAAAATAAAAATAAAAATAAAATAAGAAATCAACATACCCCAAATATGCACATTCATCAAGATTTAAAGAAAGCTTATCATTAAGACTTATGTCACGCCATTCAACAAGTAAATATAACATCCACAATTATGTAATAATCAAGCTAAGAAAAAATAAAGCAGTAGACATTTTCCGACTAAATCTAAACGAAATCAAGGCATAAACTTAACAACACGCCATGCCAAGCAGTAAAAGGAGAATAAGATCAAGACACGGGAAAAGAAGTGGCCAAGTGGGACTTTATACTTCACTTAAACAACTAGCAATATGCTTAAAAAAAAAAGAAATGGGAGAAACCACGGCTAAACAGATGGTGTTGCATTTATAATTATATATTTATTCAATCTACCAAGACTTAAAAGAAAGGTGGAGCTCCCAGATATCACGAACAGTAAAAAAAAAAATGGATTTGTGCGTTACTTGCGAGTAAAATTTATATAGATCACAACTCGAAAGAGGCAAACCGCCTCACTTAAGGCATATATTGGAACGATAAATCAGTCTTAATTGGTATATGGCCCCAAATAGTGAATAATACACATATTATTGAGAAAGCTCATTTGGACTAAACACAGGGTCCATACTAATAATGAACAACTACAACATGCGTGAATTATAGAAGAAATCAAAAGATGTGTCTTGTACCGAAGTGCATCATTTATAACCCAAAACGACTTCAACAAGATGGGATGAAGCAGTGTCCAAACGACCAACAAATAGACAAACAAAAATGAAATGGGCACAACCACCAGAAAACTCAAGAAGAGCCATAAACAGGGAAAAGCAAGCGTGGATGGACGATAAATCCTCTCGAAAACGAAACACACGTATATCAGATTCAGAAATATCAACACGAAGAAACAGATAGACTTGAACATATCATATGAAATCCTCTTTGAATCGACAGAGGACAAACACGATTCAACATTATGAACTCAAAATGAATGAAAGAGTCGCGAATAGTTTACCTTGTTCGAGGCAGCGAACAGAACAATCAGTGAGCTGGATGGAAACAGTCTTTCACCACCAAGATGTGACTCCCAAAATTTCGATGAGTAACAAGAAATAGCAAGAGTAAGGACTAAACGAAAATCTTGGTTTCAAGAAGTCCTAAACAATAATGTAACTAGGAATTTCAGTGCGTATTTCTGTCTCAAAAAGAAATCAACCGATTCCTTTGTATTTTTTATTTTTCAAGTTTTCTCTCAACACTTGTCTCTAACCCAAAATCTTACCACTAAAAAAAAAATCCCTTAGTGAATAATACATGACCATATATAGGAGGGAAATTTCCGTTTGGAAAAATGGGGGAAAGGAGATCCAAAATCCGGATAGGACAAGAGGCCATTTAAAATTCAAATCCATTCACAAATCAGGGGAGACACCCCTTTTATGAAATTTTAACCTATTCCCGAAGAGGAAAGGGTGAGACGAATGGCTGGGATCTGTTCAATGTCCTTGGAGCGACGACGTGGATCGATCTCGTGGCTGCGAGGATGATTTTACAGGCTGCTCCTGCTATACAAGTGTACTGTCTGGGCGAGAAGACCACGCGGAATGCTTTCCGTTTGTCTCCATCTCGACTCCGTGATGACTTCCGTATGCTGCCGTTTGGGAGTCATCGTTGTCGCTGTGATGTTGTCGTTTTTTGTCTTCACAATGTGAAGATGCCGTGTATTATTGTGTTGCTATTGTGATGTAGTTGTTGTCGGTTGTAATGTTGTTTGCTGGGTATTTTTTATGTATTGGGTCGGGCTATAGGAGTAATGGGCTGGGTCGTGGGAATTAAGAGTGGGCTGGTTGGGATGTTATTGTTGTATGGTGTTGATAGTGTATTGTATTGCGGGCTGAATGGGTTTGGGAATGGGCTGGAAAATGGTGGGGTTGGGTTGGAATTAATTGGTTGGCTAGGAATTATTGTGGTAGGCAATTTAAATTTAAGGCTTAGCCAACTTGATCAAATTTAATAAATTTGGCTAATAATTAAATAAGATGAATTAATATTAATTAATTAACGATCTTCTTAATCTTAACGAAATAAAATAATTAATTTAATTATAAACTACTTAATTTAACAATAAGCTATTATATGACTAAAAATGATTAACCAAATATTTAATTAAAATAAAATATTTTTGAGACGATTTTCTAATATTTATAAAATACACTAATTATATACATAATTATATAAAAGACACATTATTATTTAAAAATTATAACAAGCGACAAACTTATTTGAAATAACTTGCAAACTATTCTATTACATATATATTTATTTATTTTTTTATTTTTATTTTTATTTTTTCAAAATTTCTAAAATTGATTACTTTAAATCGTTTGAAAATTAAGAAGCTCGAAATTAGTTATTACCGGGGAGGGTCAAAATTAGGTGTCAACACTCAGGCTATATGAGAATTCAGGCAACTTGTAGGTTGATACGCTTGATTTGACGCACGATTTGAAAGAATTCATAAGTCATCCTGGTATCGGATTATGAAGAGACCGGGATGCTCGAGAATAAGATTTAAGAGCGAATGTTGGAATACAGCCGAGTTTTCGACATTGATCTCGCCTACATATCCCTCAACTTAGAGAATCAGGCTGCTTGTAGTTCGACTCAATCGGTTGCAAAGGAAATCCATTATGCGAGATAACCTTTGGTTCGGGAAAATGACAAAGTAAGTCGAGCATGAAAAGAAGGTTTGCAACCTCTTAGCCATGAATGTGGAGCTCTTCACATCTATAAGTAAGAACTTACACGGACATACTTTCCAAGGCTCTTGGTGCATCATCACTCAGATTAGAAAATTGCTTTCGGTGAACCCAAAATTTCCCGAATGCAAAATAGGAACTGATAAATCTAAGAAAAACCCACATGCCTTCTGATAGGGGTGTGGTTTGATTGTGGTGAAAGTCGTTCCTCTGCTCGCGTCCTAAGAGTTTGACACTCCTCTTTGGACTATGTCCCAGTTCGCTGCTAAGAAAAGGCTCCACGTTGTGCTGCATCCTTTTTGATGTCGTCCGCACTTGTGGTTTGTTTTGGAGAATTCATCCTTTCGGATGCTCTCGACAAAGACTGAGATAAAACTCATTAGCGTAAAAATGTAATTCAAATGGGAGACAGTGTCTTTTACCGTCTTGACACTTAATTGTTCTCCTTGAATATTTGACGTCAACTCTATCGGGTTTGACGTGAAGCAAATGAAGTTTGTGCCTCATATTTGCAATATAATCTTCAATGTACTCTTCCTTTGATGTCAAAGTAGTAAAAATAAGCTGATGTAATATATTGATAGTTCTTTTGATGTCGTTGTTTTTTGCCAAGAAAACGATGCAGTTGATGTTGATTTTTCTTGCGATGGGCAAATCTTTCTCTTGCAACGCATAAATTCCTTTCCCACGATGCATGAATCTTTTTTTTCGCGATGCATGAATCTTCTCTTGCCATGCATGAATTTTCTCTGGCAATGCATGAATCCATTTTCTCGCGATATATGAATCTTCTCTTGCAATGCATGAATCCCTTTTCTCGCGATGCATGAATTTTTTTTTTCCGCGATGCATGGATCTTCTTTTGCAATGCATGAATCTTTTTCTCGCAATGCATGAAACTTTTTCCACGATGGATGGATCTTCTTTTGCAATGCATGAATCTTTTTCTCGCAATGCATGAAACTTTTTCCACGATGGATGGATCTTCTTTTGCAATGCATGAATCTTTTTCTCGCAATGCATGAAACTTTTTCCACGATGGATGGATCTTCTTTTGCAATGCATGAATCTTTTTCTCGCAATGCATGAAACTTTTTCCACGATGGATGGATCTTCTTTTGCAATGCATGAATCTTTTTCTCGCAATGCATGAAACTTTTTCCACGATGGATGGATCTTCTTTTGCAATGCATGAATCTTTTTCTCGCAATGCATGAAACTTTTTCCACGATGGATGGATCTTCTTTTGCAATGCATGAATCTTTTTCTCGCAATGCATGAAACTTTTTCCACGATGGATGGATCTTCTTTTGCAATGCATGAATCTTTTTCTCGCAATACATGAACCTCTCTTCTCGCGACGCATGACGTTTTCTCTTGCTATGCATGGTTTCCTCTTCTTACTATGCATAAATCTCTTTCCCGCGATGTATGACTGCTTCATCTCGCAATGCATGACTTTTTCCGCGATGCATGGATCTTCTCTTGCAATGCATGAATCTTTCTCTCGCAATGCATGAATCTTTTTCCGCGATGCATAGATCTTCTTTTGCAATGCATGAATCTTTTTTCGCAATGCATGCACCTCTTTTCTCGCGATGCATGACGTTTTCCCTTGCTATGCATGAACCTTTTCTCGCGATGCATGATTTCTTTTGATGATGCCTCCTTGATACCAAATGAAGATAATGCTTCACCGAGCAACATATGTGATCTTCTGGGTATCTTTTGGATGACGGTATCGTCTCAATCGACAATATAAATAAAAATGGCCCTCGGAATAATGATATCATCTCTTTTGACAATACGATGTAAATGACTCTCTGGGTAGTGATATCGTCTCAAAATGACTCTTCGAATAGTGGTATCGTCTCATTTGACAATACGATATAAATGACTCTTCGAATAGTGGTATCGTCTCATTTGACAATACGATATAAATGACTCTTCGAATAGTGGTATCGTCTCATTTGACAATACGATATAAATGACTCTTCGAATAGTGGTATCGTCTCATTTGACAATACAATATAAATAACTTTCAGGGTAAGAATATTATCATATCTGATAATATAATGCAAATGAATATCTTTCAAGTTTTTTTAGTTGCTGAAAAGTAATAATATTTCTCTCTTAAAGGTTTTCATTTGTTCTATCTCCGAACATAATTGCATGTTCATTATGGACTTCGCCTTGTTAGGAATTGAATGAAATAATGTTATTCATATTCTAAAATCTTTGATATAAGTAGCATAAAATATTTCCTGCATCCACAGAAAATTTGTCAATTTTGGGGAGCTCTTTGCCCCTTTGATTTCTCCATATTCATTGAAGGATGAAATATGTTAATCTTGAGGCAAGCTTATAGACCTGCGTCAACAGAAAAATTGTTAGTTTAAAGAAAATGAACTGATCTGTGTCGATCTCATTGGTTGTTTGCTCCTTGTCTTGCTATCTTCGGTTGATTTCTCCAATCTCCCGCTTCTTGATAGATAAGACAAAACATTTTTTTTATGCAAATATAATTGAAACATGAAGGAAAAGTTTTTTAAGGAAATAGATTTTCAAAAGTATTGTTTGGAAAGAGTCACTGCCAAGTGTCATGTCACGTCGAGTTTAATGAACGTCATTCAGAGTTGGTGTTTTGAGATCTGTCTGATCACTTGTTGGGAAGTATTCCAAGTTGCTCTAAACTCTCGCTGAACCTTATTGAAATTTCTGAGGTCATCCTCAAAAATTTGTCCCAGTTCACTGTCTTGACTTATCTCGAATTGTTGGTAAGCATATCACGAAATTTTTGAGATCTTCTCAAAAATTCTGTCCCAGTTGCAAATTTCAAAGTATCTTCAGCCTCAACTTTGTTGGAGAGATCTTCTTTTTGAGAATTTTTTGAGTCCCCTCTCAAAAATTCTGTCCCAGTTGCAAATTTCAAAGTATCTTCAGCCTCAACTTTGTTGGAGAGATCTTCTTTTGAGAATTTTTGAGTCCCTCTCAAAATTCTGTCCCAGTTTCTATTGTAAAGAGAAATAGAAATCCTATGGGAAATATGACCGAGCCCCTTGTGGCGCCTACGTATCCCGTTGAGGCAGGAATCAGGTCAAACGTAGTTCCCCCAAGGATTAACAAAAGTAGAAATTTTACAAAGAAAGCGACCGAGGCCGACATAGGCCGCCTACGTATCTCATTCTTGAGAATTCAGGTCGAACGAAGTTCAAATACAAAGAAGTATTTAAAGGGGATAAAGGGGTGACCGAGGCCGACATAGGCCGCCTACGTATCTCATTCTTGAGAATTCAGGTCAGACGTAGTTCGTTACATAGGGATAAATTCTAAACAAAGCAATTACAAGCAAATGGAACGATTACAAAGAAATGTTAGAAATACAAACTAAAATTTCACACATAGTATCTCTTGACTGCATCTGAGTTTATTGGTTTCGCCCATTCGATGCCATCCATCTCCGACAGGACTAAGGCACCTCTAGATAACACTTTGCGAACCATGTAGGGTCCTTGCCAATTTGGTGCAAATTTCCCTTTGTACTCATCCTGATGAGGGAAAATGCGTTGGAGGACCAACTGACCAACCTCAAACATTCTGGCTCTTACTTTCTTGTGGAAAGCACGAATCATTCTCTGTCGATATAGTTGTCCATGACAAACAACAACCATTCTCTTCTTGTCAATTAATGTTAACTGGTCGATTCGCTTGCGAACCCATTCAGCATCACTCAACTCAGCTTCTAGGATGATCCTTAATGAATGTATTTCAACTTCTGCAGGTATAACTGCTTCTGTTCCATATACTAGCAAATATGGAGTAGCTCCAACTGATGTTCTGACGGTCGTTCGGTAACCAACAAAGCATATGGCAACATCTCGTGCCAACCTCTGCGATTATCAATCATTTTCTCAAAATCTTCTTTATGTTCTTGTTGGCGGCTTCTACAGCTCCATTCATTTGGGGACGATAGGCGGTTGAGTTCCGGTAAGTAATCTTGAATTGTTCACATATCTCTCTCATCAGGTGACTGTTGAGATTCGCTCCATTATCAGTAATGATGGATTCTGGAACTCCAAACCTACATATCAGATTGTTGCGAACAAAATCAGCTACAACTTTCTTGGTTACCGATTTGTACGAAGCTGCTTCTACCCATTTGGTGAAGTAGTCAATGGACAACCAAAATGAATCTATGTCCATTAGAGGCAGTTGACTCTATTGGACCAATGACATCCATGCCCCAAGCTACAAACGGCCAAGGTGAACTCATAGCATTGAGTTCGTGAGGCGGTACTCGAATCAAATCACCATGCACCTGACATTTATGACATTTCTACACAAACTTGCAACAATCATGTTCCATAGTCATCCAAAAGCAGCCAGCTCGAAGGATCTTTCTCGCCAAAGTGAGCCCGTTCATGTGAGTACCACAAACTCCGGCATGTATTTATTCCAGAAGCTTTGCAGCTTCACTAGCATCAACACATCTGAGAAGACCTAAATCTGGAGTCCTCCTATAAAGGATCTCCCCACTTGCAAAGAAATTGAGGGCCATGCGGCGTATCGACTTCTTCTGGTTGAACGTTGCATTCTCAGGATAAGTCCCGTCCTCTAAATACTTCTTGATATCAAAATACCAAGGCAAACCATCTGATTCCGCTTCGACGTGTGAACAATGAACAGACTGTTCTTTTACCTCTATATCCACTGGATCAATATAACTTGTATCTGGATGTTTAATAATTGAGGCAATGGTGGCAAGAGCATCAGCCAACTCATTATGCGTCCTGGGAGTGTGTCTGAACTCAATATTGCGGAATCTTTTGCACAACTTCAGTATATATTGTACATACGGTGTGATCTTTGGGTTCTTCACGGCCCATTCTCCTTGAACTTGATGAATCAGCAAGTTAATCAGTGACGCGATGGTTGCAAGAGTATCGGCTAACTCATTCTGTGTCCTGGGAGTGTGTTTGAACTCAATCTTGCGAAATCTCTTGCACAACTTCTGTATATACCGCACATATGGTGTGATCTTTGAGTTTTTCACGGTCCATTCTCCTTGAACCTGATGAATCAGCAAATCTGAATCTCCAATAACCAGCAACTCGTGAACATTCATATCAATTGCCATCTTCAGGCCGAGGATGCAAGCTTCAAACTCAGCCATGTTGTTCGTGCATTCAAATCGGAGTTTAGCCGCCATAGGATAGTGCTGACCGGTTTCTGACACTAAGACCGCTCCGATTACTTTCCCTTGATGATTCGCCGCTCCATCAATGAATACTCCCCATCCGGGGTACGCTTCAGAAATATCTTCACCCACGAATGAAACTTCCTCGTCAGGGAAATAAATCTTGAGCGGTTCATACTCCTCATCAACTGGATTCTCTGCAAGATGATCAGCTAAGGCCTGCGCCTTTATCGCCTTCTGAATCACGTACACGATGTCAAATTCACTCAAAAGCATTTGCCATTTAGCCAACTTCCCGGTAGGCATTGCTTTCTGGAAAATATACTTCACCGGGTCCATCCTGAAAATAAGGTATGTGGTATAAGAAGACAAGTAATGTCTTAATTTCTGAGCAATCCAAGTCAAAGCACAACATGTTCTCTCCAAAAGAGTATAACGAGCCTCATATGGAGTGAACTTTTTGCTCAAGTAATAAATGGCTCGCTCCTTCTTCCCAGTTTCGTCATGTTGGCCAAGCACACATCCCAATGCGTAATCTGAGACAGACAAATATAGCAAAAACGGACTCCCTTCTCGTGGAGGGACCAACACCGGCGGATTGGACAAATAGTTCTTGATGGTATCAAAAGCAGTTTGACATTCTCCGATCCACTTGGTTGAGGCATCTTTTTTCAGTAACTTAAAGATGGGCTCACACACCACTGTGGATTGAGCTATGAATCGACTGATGTAGTTCAACCTTCCCAAAAAACTCATCACCTCTTTCTTGGTCTTTGGAGGAGGTAATTCTTGGATCGCCTTGATCTTGGAAGGGTCAAGCTCAATTCCCCTCCTGCTGACTATAAATCCCAACAACTTGCCAGCTGGCACCCCAAAAGCACACTTGGCGAGATTTAACTTCAAATTGTATCGGCGTAAACGATCAAAAAATTTCCTCAAGTGAGTCAAGTGATCTGAACTCTCGCGGGACATGATTATGACATCATCTACATACACCTCAATCTCCTTATGAATCATCTCATGAAAGATGGTTGTCATGGCCCTCCTATAAGCAGCACCGGCATTCTTGAGACCAAAAGACATCACCCGATAATGATATACACCCCAAGGTGTAATGAAAGCTGTCTTTTCCGCGTCTTCTTCATCCATCAGGATCTGGTGGTAACCCGCATAACAATCCACAAATGACTGCATCTCATGCTTAGCACAGTTATCAATAAGAATGTGGATGTTTGGCAACGGAAAAGTATCCTTCGGGCTTGCTTTGTTGAGATCACTGTAGTCGACACAAATTCTGATTTTTTCGTCTTTCTTGGCAACCGGAACAACGTTGGCTAACCAAGTCGGATATTGCGTTACTTCCACTACTTGAGACTCGATCTGTTTTGTAATCTCCTCTTTGATCTTCAAACTCAGCTCAGGCTTGAACTTCCGAGTCTTTTGTTTTATTGGACTGAAATCTGGATTAATCGGCAACTTGTGGGACACCATATTCGTGCTCAGCCCTGGCATGTCTTTATAAGACCAGGCAAATACATCAATGTACTCCCTAAGCAAACGAACCAGGTCTCTTCTTTGAGCTTCCGTCAGATGGACACTGATTCTTACTTCTTTAACACATTCCTCATTTTCGAGATTCACAATTTCAGTTTCATCCAAATTTGGCTTGTGTTGATTTTCAAATTGTTGAAACTCTTCAGCAACATGTTCGGGAATCCCACTTTCTTTTTCGTATTTCTCACACTCATCATCACCTGCCTCATTTTGTTCACTCGGTTCATGACATGACATGACATTGGCAGGTTTTAAATTAATATTACTGAAATCATAAACAAACAAAGTTAGGTAAGTAAAATATAAACAGATAAGTAAGCAAACAAATTTGATAAAAGAGGCTTTTCATTTAAATTGAAACACAGGCACAACTTTGGCCATGGTCGAGGGCCATTTGCCTTTTGAAACATCACAAGGGAATTTAAAAACTTTAAACAAATAAAACTGCATAAAGGGTGGGTCTCGGGCCTCTTTCGGACTACCATCGATTTTAAAACAAACAAAGACACATGTATTTTCTACCCAAATGAGAGGGAAATCAGGAGTGGTGTGGAGGTCCAGTTTTGCAATCGCTCCTCAGGCTCTGCATCACGGATGCCTGATGTCCCAGCCTCTTCCTCAATGACCGCATCAATCTCCTCAAAAAGGCCACAGATTCCTTCCCTGAGACCATCATCATTGACATATCCTCGCACCGGGAATGACTGGTATAGATGAGGAATTGGCCTGGCCAACGCTTGATCAACATTCTGTCTTCATCTCTGCTTCGTCATCTGTTGGGACATATCCCAAACCAAACTTTGCTCCTTTGGCGGGAATTCGGATAGGCTCGACGATTCCTTGAAAGTGCTTCCCCAATCCGAAACCTGGTTCGAAACCATTCTGGAGCATGACAGCAGCAATCATTTTGTACACGGCAGGTATAGGAAGCTGCGGAGCCAAGTCATCACCGGTGGTATTTACCAGCTCCACCGTGTAGAAATCACAACCTCGAGAGACATCATCAACGATCGGTGCATACCCATTGGAATGACTCCCTTCACCATAAATGACCAATTCTTTGTCCTTCTAAACAAACTTCATTAGTTGGCGAAGGGTAGAAGACACAGCCCCAGCCATATGAATAAACGGCCTCCCAAGAAGCAAGTTGTAACTGGTGTTGATATCCAACACCTGGAACTCCACATTAAAATCCGCAGGACCCACCTGAATATCCGAGTTTACTGCACCTAATGTGTCTCTTTGCACTCCATCAAAGGCCCTAACATTCACTTGGTTCTGGTGAAACTTTCCCAAGTCGAATTTCAGCTGCCTTAGAGTCGAAAGTGGGCAAATATTAAGACCGGATCCACTATCGACCAAGACGCGATTAATAATCTTATCTCGACACATACAGGTGACATGCAGAGCTTTGTTGTGCATTCTCCCTTCAAAAGGTAGCTCATTATCACCGAAATTGATTCGGTGTCCTCGGATGACCTGGTTTATCATGGCTGCTAAATTATCACTATTAGTACCCACAGGCACATAAGTATCATCCAAAGCCCTCATCAGAACCTGCCTATGTAACTGCGAACTCATCAACAAAGCCCATACAGAAATCTGAGCTGGCGTCTTCTCCAAGTGCTTCACAATCGAATAATCTTTCGGCTGCATTTTTCTCCAGAACTCCTCGGCCTCGGCTTCACTGATCGGCCTTTTTGTTTGGTCCTTCTTCTGCCCTCCTTGGGCCAATTTTTCCGGTGTGTAGCACCTGCTAGATCTGGTCATGCCTTGAGTAACAGCCGTTTCAATCACAAATTTTGGTTGGGTAAGAGTTTCTCGCGGCACCAAGGCAACAGCCTTCTCGGGTGTCAGAATCACAAACTCTTTCTTTTCTCTAATGCTCAACGAAGCTATAGCCTTTTCTAGTTCATCAGGAGCAATCGGAACTATCGACTTTGTCACGCACCAGTCATTATCTGTCTCTATCATATTGATAGTGGCGCTTTCATGATTTGGCAAAGGATTACTGTTGACATTGGGCGCAACTGTCTGAATAGAGACCACATTCTGGTCAATCAGGTCTTTTATCTTATGTTTCAGGTTGATACAGTCTTCAGTATCATGTCCAACACTGTTGGAGTGATACGCGCACCTCTGATCAGGTCTGTAAAACTTTGAGCTAGTGTCAACCGGCTTGGGACCCACTGGATGAATATATCCTGCCGCAGCTAATCGCTCGAACAACTTTGTCCGGCTTTCGATAAGCGGAGTAAAAATTCTAGCAGGCTTCTTCTCAAATCTGGGGCGGGGGGATCGTAATTGCCTTGTTGTGGAGGAGGCATTTGACGATAATTTGGAGTATTCGGACGAGGGGCTTGATATTTGGGATATGAGTTGGTTTGGTAGTTTGGTTGTGGAGCTTGGTAGTTCGAGGGGGTATTTTGGTAAAGTGGAGCTAGGGTTTGGTACATTGGGGGAGGCGTTTGGTAATTTGTCTGAACGTTGGCACAGTTGGGGGCGGCATATCGGTAGTGATGAGACGGAGTCTGGTGAACTGGAGGGGGAGTTTGGTAGATAGTAGGGGGTGTGTTTTGATAGTTGGGAAGAGGGATATTTTGGTAACTGGTGGGAGAGGTATTTTGGTAATCAGTCTGTGCATAACAAGCTGGGTACAAACTCTGTGAAGGTCGAGAATGACCTTGGTATGATGATGACTTCTTCGGGGTCTTCCTCCCCTCATAAGAGATAGAGGACACGTCCTCTCTTTTCTTCTTCAACAAGCCCGAAGATCCGGGCGAGGCAGCTACACGGGCAATCTTCCCGGTTCTCAATCCGTCCTCGATAGTCTCACCTACCTTGACTATCTCAGCAAATTTTGCTCCAACGAGCAACATGATTCTGTCATAATATTCGGGCTCCTGCACCCGCACAAACACTTCAACAATTTCTTTTTCTGACATGGGAGGTCTAACTCTAGCCGCCTCTTTTCGCCACCTATATGCGAATTCTCGATAACTTTCAGTCGACTTCTGCTTTATCTTCTCAAATGAGTAACGGTCAGGAACGTTCTCTACATTGTAGGCGAATCGTTCGACGAAATCCTTAGCCAAAGCGTTCCAGCTAGACCACATTTTCGTCTCATGAGACGTAAACCATTGTAGAGCCTCTCCGTTCAAACTTCGGCTAAAAAGCCGCATTAACAAAGCTTCGTCTCTCCCAACTCCCACGAGTTGGTCATAGTAGGCCCTCAAGTGTGCTAAGGGGTTCCCCGTTCCTCCAAAGATGTCGAATTTTGGCACCTTGAACCCTTCTGGGAGGTCCAAATTCAGGTGAATGCACAGGTATTCATAGCTCAATCCGGCGACCTCAGGAATGCAGTTCAGCTCCTTCATGGCTTTTCTAATTTCCTCCTTCATATCTATCTTGGGTGTCTCTTCCTTTGACCTCCACTCTCTCTCCTTCTCCTCATAGTGGTCGAGCTCCGAACCATGGGCGTCATGCTCGTTGGGGACGGGTATTTGAAATGTGGCTTTTTGTGGTAGTGGTGGAGCAATGGAGGGACTTTGGGCATTTTGAGTGGCTTGGTAATTTTGAGGGAAAGTCTGGGGGTTGGTATGTTGATTTTGGTAATTGAGGGAAATGTGCGGGCGGTTAAGATTTTGGTTTTGAGGGGGTAGGCTAGTTTGGTGGTTTGTATTGGGGAAAGGGAGTGGTGTTTGGGGGCTGGTATCTTGAGGAGGGGGTGGTGTTAGGTAAGAGGCTGAGGCGTAATGGGGGTTTTGGGTGGTAAGGTCAATGATAGAGGGGTTGCGAGCAGGACTTGAAGGCGGGTTTTGAGCTTGTTCCACGTTAGGAGGGGGAATTTGAACTGGAGGCCTTCTGTCTGGTTGAGTGTTGACAGTAAAAATCGGAGGAGGCAAATCATGTCTTCTTTGCATCTCAACCCTCATCTCAGCAATTTGTTGCATCAACTGCAAGATCAGTTCATTCTGATCGTCAATGATAAAGGGATTATGAGCAGGACTTGAAGGTAGGTTCTGAGCTTGTTTCACGTTAGGAGGGGGAATTTGAACTGGAGGTCTTCCATCTGGTTGAGCGTTGACAGCAAAATTCGGAGGAGGCAAATCTTGTTTTCTCTGCATCTCGACCCTTATCTCAGCAATTTGTTGCATCAACTGTAGGATCAATTCATTCTGATCTGCAAGGGCTGGCTGAGCCACCACGACATCAGTAAGGCCAGGTTCTTCGTTGTTATCACTCATTGCTTGTTTTTCCTCTTTGGGAACTTTGGCTGGGAAAGGAATCTGTAGGCCCTTTTGATCTGGTAAAATAAGGATGATTGGCCAGTGTATCGACACAGATAAGTTCTAACTACCTATAGAGAAAAACAACTCAAAGGCAAATCTGTTAGTATTAGTTCTGGATGAATAATGCAAGATATCACATAGAAAGTAGGTAAACACATAGAAGTTGCTTCGTTTGAGGACACGTTAACCCACGAGTAATGGGGACTGATTTTTTGAACAAGCAGGGATTTGCTCGTTTTATTTTGAGGCTAGTGACTCAGAAAGGCTAAATTGCGTTGAGCTAAGGTCTTCTTGCTGCATCCTCTATAATCTGTTGATCTGAACTCAATGTTTCCTTGTAGAATAAAAGAGGGGGAAAAGAAAATTTGAAAAGGATAGGGGCCGGGCCTTGAAAGGCTGCCTACGTATCTCCTAAGGAGAATTCAGGCCCAACGTAGTTCGAATACAAAAGGGAATTTCATTTTCATTCATTCATTTCTGGTGATTACAAGGAAAGTGAAAAACAGATAATAAAGCGTCCTAAAAGATAGATGGTACCTTCACTGAAGCTTCTTCCTTTGACTGCCATATTAGCCACGGGGGACAAACTCAACTTGAATCTTTCCCATGTTGACGAGGGATTCCACATCATAGTGAAACTTGAGGCACCTCCCAATGTTGTGATCGACGGCATCATGATAAGGGCAGGGCTTCCAGATCTCAATTCCAACGGGATCGATTGCTTCGTCATCCTTTCTGATAGAGGCCAAGACTCCTTTTTGAACTAACAGATAGATGTCCAACAAAGTTTTCTTGAAAGGCGTGAAGTAGTGACAATAAAACAAAGTGTGCTCAGTGACCGGCATACTAGGCCTCTGTTGGTCACAGGTAAGGACGGTGTTCCTACCCCACATATACGGGATCTCCCCAATGTTGATCAGGTTATGGATCGCTGCCTTAAGCTCCACACATTCCTCTATAGTGTGTCCTCTTTGGTTCGGGTGGTAGGCACATGTCTTTTGAGAGCTTTCATTCCCAAACCCGAAAGTGGTTCCTTCGAGAGGCTTTAGCATACCTGACGCCTTAAGGTGCTCAAAAATGAGAGCACACGGCACGACTCTTGCCCCCACGCTATGTGTCTGCTCATAAGCCGGGAGAGTGATCTTTTGGTCCCCTCCTTTCAGACGTTCCAGGAAGGGAGGCATATAGATGATTTCCTCATCGACATCTTCTTCAGTAGCACCAGGGTGAGTGTCTTCTAGACCACTATTGGCTTCTTGATTGAAGAATGAGCATTTCCCGCGTATCTTCTGAAGTCTCATAGTTGCATCTTTGAAGGCATCGCGTTTCTTCCGCACAGCAACTGTCTTTTTACTTATAACATCGCATTTGGTCATCTTTGCTGCCAATTCCGCGTCTAGTGCCGCATTTGCTGCTTGTGCGACCGCGGTGGCAAACTCCACTTCTATTCTCCTTTCTCTGGTTTTTTGGATCTCTCGCCTGAGTCGCTGCAATTCCATCCTCAAATCCTCCTCGGTTAGCTTTATGTCGGTACCCTTGCCCTTTTCCATCTTAGCGGCAATTTCACCTTTCCTGAGACGATAGAGTAGTATTTTGGGATTTGGGTGGTAGGATTTTATTTTTGGATGAGAAACTCAAGACTCATGGAATTTTGGTCGGACATTTTGGTAATGACTTGTATTCGGCATTCTCAGAAACTTTTGAGTGGGCTTGAAATGTCCTCATTCAAAGCAACGTATCACATAAACAGTTAAAGTACACGAGTAAACAGACAAATATCGCGTCCTAAACATGCATGTGACCCTTTTGTGCCAAGGGTAGGCCTAGCGAATTGAAGGATGAATATGTCTTTTTAAGCCAATTCATTATCCCCAAAATATTTCATTAATAGCATTCAAAAATGTTTGATGAACATAAAATTAGGGAAATGAGTTCGAAAAGTAAATTACAAAACAAAGTACAAATAAAGCAATCCCACGCAGGGGGTGAATAATAGACTTCAAGCTTCTCGAGATCCTTCCCCAAGTCTGGCCTTCTTGGCGATGCTGACCTCTTCCCACATAGTATATCTGTTCGCCCATAGGTGATCTCTTGCCAACCGAGCCCCTTCTTGATGTCTGAACCTCTCGACCGACTGAATCTGCTGCTCCATGCTATCATCTAATTCTGACATACATTGCCTGGATTTTTGTAACTCTCGCTTCAACTGAGCTATAACTTTGGCGTCTTCTGAGTGCCGACGTTGATGCTCTAACTTATTCCTATCAAACTTCTCTTGGAGTTGATGAAGTCGGATTTGATGCTTGGCTCCAACATCTGCAATAATATGGGGAACATTTGGACCAGGCTCGATACTTCCGGCGAGGATCTTTTTTAACCATTCCTTGTAATCCCTAGAACATTCAGGACAGAATCTATTTGGTACTGGTTCGCCTAATATCCTTCGAGTCTTCCATGCCCTACGCATGTCTTCAGCATAAGAGACTCGTCCATTTTCATGATCGGTTGCAAATTTCTTCATGTCCGTAATTTGGGGAATCTCCTGTTTCCCTCCCAGTTGTCTAAGTACTCGACCGGGAGCATATGGTCTAGTCCCTCTTAACCCGGCAAATATCAAGTAAGGTGTTTTTTCTGCTCGAATCACCATTTGCTTTGTTACTACCAAGCATTGGATCGACCACTGCACATTTTCCTCTCTCAAATCCTAAAGTCTCGGGTACCAAAACTCTTGGCCTCCAGTCCTGTTGAAATGATTACGTTGCACCCACCAATCGTGACTTTCGAGTCTGTTCGGTCTTTCTAAGGGATCTGGTTCTGTATTGGATCATGAGCTTTGATCAAGTGTCCCATCATCCACCATTGAAGTATCAGGTTGCACCCTTGAAAAAAACGTGTGCCATTTTTGCACCTATTCAACGCCCTGTAAATGTCAGCAAGGATCATAGGAGCCAAATTGTAGTATTTCTTACAGGCCCGTAGCTTACTCCATTAAAAATAGCATGAGTAACCATTACTACACTTGGATGGATGGTGTAGTTTGGTCCTTGGGGAAACACCATCGTCCCAAGTAGACATATCGCAAATGCGAGGGGGCGTGTTTCCTTCCATTTTTCTTCTGACACAAACTCATCTTTAAACTTCTCGTAAGCTCTTGCGCGTCCAAATCGATAATACAACTTCCAAAGTGGAATATTTGACCTGGGCAGCCTGTCCATCCATTCAGCTTTGACGAGTGATAATTTTTCTTTGATTTCGACAAAATCCCATACTTTTGGAAATAGAAGATTAGTATCGGGTTGGTGCTTCCTCTTGTTGCACATGCCGACACTCTCGTAACTGGCAAGGACTTCATCTATAGTCGGAGTCAACTCTACTTCCCCAAACCGAAAGACCATGTTGTTGCTGTCCCAAAATTTCACCATCGTTCCAATCAAGTCGGGGTAAGCCACCATTTCCATTAATGACGGGAGATGGCATATGTGTCTTTGCACTTTCTTTTTATCGTCCTTGTTCATGAATTTCCACCAAACTTGGAGGTAAG
>NW_006239526.1:133220-171748 GCF_000226075.1 Solanum tuberosum | reverse complement strand
TGATTGTCTTTTTATTGGCAAATGGGCCAAATAGACACAAGGTGGGCTTCCAATGGGCCCAACACGCCTTGGGTGTTGGGTCGACCTAGTTCAAAATGCGCTAAAAATTGGGATTTGGTTTCGCTCTACGCTAGTTGACTAAGAGTGGCTTTTGAGAGACCGGGAACCCAAGTGGACAACTTAGGCTGGAATTCACGACAACCATTGGACGCATGACGTACCAATAAATCGCCGATCCTTCCGAAAAAGGGTTGAGTATACGAAGTCCGGCTGCGATTATGCAGAAACCGTCCTTAATATACTATACATACAATAGGAAGATGCCATGAATGCAAATGACAGTTATAACAAATTAAACACGTTGAGAGCAGATAAACAATTTAGCAATTAATACAATTAGTCAAACAAGTCAAATCTTATGGTTAGAAGTTAATTAAATCCCCAGCGGAAGTCGCCATTTCTGTTGTGCCGTAATTGTCCTATATTTAGAAAAATTACTTTTTTTGAAATGTTCTAAGTATAAAACATTTTAAGAAAAATACTTAGAAAGAGTCGCCACTTAATTTTTTAAAGAAATTAAGAAAACTTATAATTTCCAAAGATTTAAACAGAAAAAATCATTTGAAAATACCAAAGAGGGTTCGGGGTTCAATTTACACTTCGAGAAGGGTTTAAGCATTCGAAGTGTCCGCTAACATGCGGTTGACCTGCGACTTGACTTAAATATATTTGACTATTTTTAGAAAAAATAAATAAAATAATTTAACATAAAATAATAATAACTTATAACATATTTGATTAAGAAAATAATTAAATAAATGACGCATTTTATTTCATCTTTATTTTTAGAGAAAAGGGACCTAAAATGAAACATTTGACTTAAGATACAAGTGATTAGAATATTAATAAAACTAAATTAATTAGAATTTATTTAATTCACTTTAAAATAACTTAAACCAATTTAATATATTAAAGCATGAAAATCATTTCGAATTAATTGTAAAATAAAAGTTTTAACTAACATTTTTGCGAAAATGACTAAGTAAGTATTTAATAATTTACATTATTAGATTAACTTTGAGAAAATAGTTAAACAAAGAGCAATTTTTTATTTTTTAAGAAAATGGGACCCTATTTAAAATATTTGAATTAGAGACAAGTAACTTAGAATTTTAACGAAACAAAATGAGCTGGTTTTTATTTGAGTCATTTCTGGTTTATGAAAAAACTATTTTAAACTAAAAAAATAAAAGAAAAAAAAATAGATAAAATCAATTGAAAAGGGTTCGAAGTTCAATGTACATTCCGAGAAGGTGTTAGGCCCTCGGAATGCCCGCTAACTTGCGGTTGACCGGCGATTTGACTAAAAGTGATTTTTTGACTAACTTTGAAATTTTAACTAAATAAAAGAACTCATTTATATTAACTATATATTCTTTGAAATTTTAACTAAGTAAAAGAACTAATTTATATTAACTATATGTTATTTTTTATTTATTTATTTATTTATTTTTTTGAAATTGACTTAGTAAAAAAACTAATTTATTTTGAAATTCTAACTTAGTAAGAAAACTAATTTATTTTAACTTATTTATTTTTTACCATTATTATTTTTATCACTTTATTTATTTTAAGGGCGAATGAACTAAAGGGGAGTTTTCAAAAGGGGAAATAACTTAAGTGACAAGACAAATAAAATTAATAAAGTTAAGTAAAATATAAATACTTTGATTTGAATATGATAAAAAATGAAATGGCTATCTATAAGAATTTAATTAAATTATACCATAAGATAAACAAAAGGTTAATCAAACATAATATCAAATAGCAAAGGGAAGGCATGTAGAACTTGGGTTTTGGGCCCCCCAAATTCCTAAACCTGCAAAAAAAATAAAATAAAAAATAAACGAATAATAATGATAATTCATTGGGTTTTTGACCCCCTTTCCCGCCTTCATTAAGCATGATATACACCAAGTGCATTTTCGAGGTATACACCATGCATACCGCCAATTCTCGGCTCCCAAACCTGTAATTTTATTTTAACTATGTATCTCCGCATTTTCCACCTGTGCTTTTTAGTTTCCAATTGCCATATTTCGGCTTTCGTTTTTTGAACGATGACCAACGCTGACTCGATAAGAAATCAACTCGGATATGCAGGTAGAGTGGAGTCCAGTAGACTCATTGAAGGAGTTCATGCAAAGGACAAGATCATAATAATAAATAATTAATCATAATGGATTTTTAACAAAATAGCTAAGCATAACTGGACCCGTAACAAGAAGAAATTGAACATATTAAATCTGAAAGCAAATAGACCAACATGCTATGAATATTTACGGAGCAACATTTAAGGAAAATACTAGACGAAGCAATTGTCTAAAGAGGAGACATCATAATAAACATAAGCTAATTAAAATCAAGGTTTCTATAACTAAAGGCAAATAGAGACACAACCACTACAGTAATTATAAAATAAATAAACTAAGAAAAAAAAAAAAAACTCAACATTCTGTAACTTAAGGCAAAATGAGAGATTAATGCATTAATAATTAATAATAATATAATAAGGGAACAAAGGAAGATGCTAACTCACACAACAGTTTGCATCCTACTAAAAAATATAAAAATTGGCCATCAAGATACAACTCAATTCGTATCAATTTTAAGGAAAATAAAAATAAAAATAAAATAAGAAATCAACATACCCCAAATATGCACATTCATCAAGATTTAAAGAAAGCTTATCATTAAGACTTATGTCACGCCATTCAACAAGTAAATATAACATCCACAATTATGTAATAATCAAGCTAAGAAAAAATAAAGCAGTAGACATTTTCCGACTAAATCTAAACGAAATCAAGGCATAAACTTAACAACACGCCATGCCAAGCAGTAAAAGGAGAATAAGATCAAGACACGGGAAAAGAAGTGGCCAAGTGGGACTTTATACTTCACTTAAACAACTAGCAATATGCTTAAAAAAAAAAGAAATGGGAGAAACCACGGCTAAACAGATGGTGTTGCATTTATAATTATATATTTATTCAATCTACCAAGACTTAAAAGAAAGGTGGAGCTCCCAGATATCACGAACAGTAAAAAAAAAAATGGATTTGTGCGTTACTTGCGAGTAAAATTTATATAGATCACAACTCGAAAGAGGCAAACCGCCTCACTTAAGGCATATATTGGAACGATAAATCAGTCTTAATTGGTATATGGCCCCAAATAGTGAATAATACGCATATTATTGAGAAAGCTCATTTGGACTAAACACAGGGTCCATACTAATAATGAACAACTACAACATGCGTGAATTATAGAAGAAATCAAAAGATGTGTCTTGTACCGAAGTGCATCATTTATAACCCAAAACGACTTCAACAAGATGGGATGAAGCAGTGTCCAAACGACCAACAAATAGACAAACAAAAATGAAATGGGCACAACCACCAGAAAACTCAAGAAGAGCCATAAACAGGGAAAAGCAAGCGTGGATGGACGATAAATCCTCTCGAAAACGAAACACACGTATATCAGATTCAGAAATATCAACACGAAGAAACAGATAGACTTGAACATATCATATGAAATCCTCTTTGAATCGACAGAGGACAAACACGATTCAACATTATGAACTCAAAATGAATGAAAGAGTCGCGAATAGTTTACCTTGCTCGAGGCAGCGAACAGAACAATCAGTGAGCTGGACGGAAACAGTCTTTCACCACCAAGATGTGACTCCCAAAATTCCGATGAGTAACAAGAAATAGCAAGAGTAATGACTAAACGAAAATCTTGGTTTCAAGAAGTCCTAAACAAAAATGTAACTAGGAATTTCAGTGCGTATTTCTGTCTCAAAAAGAAATCAACCGATTCCTTTGTATTTTTTATTTTTCAAGTTTTCTCTCAACACTTGTCTCTAACCCAAAATCTTACCACTAAAAAAAAAATCCCTTAGTGAATAATACATGACCATATATAGGAGGGAAATTTCCGTTTGGAAAAATGGGGGAAAGGAGATCCAAAATCCGGATAGGACAAGAGGCCATTTAAAATTCAAATCCATTCACAAATCAGGGGAGACACCCCTTTTATGAAATTTTAACCTATTCCCGAAGAGGAAAGGGTGAGACGAATGGCTGGGATCTGTTCAATGTCCTTGGAGCGACGACGTGGATCGATCTCGTGGCTGCGAGGATGATGAGGATGATTTTGCAGGCTGCTCCTGCTGTACAAGTGTACTGTCTGGGCGAGAAGACCACGCGGAATGCTTTCCGTTTGTCTCCATCTCGACTCCGTGATGAGTTCCGTATGCTGCCGTTTGGGAGTCATCGTTGCCGCTGTGATGTTGTCGTTTTTTGTCTTCACGATGTGAAGATGCCGTGTATTATTGTGTTGCTATTGTGATGTAGTTGTTGTCGGTTGTAATGTTGTTTGCTGGGTATTTTTTATGTATTGGGTCGGGCTATAGGAGTAATGGGCTGGGTCGTGGGAATTAAGAGTGGGCTGGTTGGGATGTTATTGTTGTATGGTGTTGATAGTGTATTGTATTGCGGCTGAATGGGTTTGGGAATGGGCTGGAAAATGGTGGGGTTGGGTTGGAATTAATTGGTTGGCTAGGAATTATTGTGGTAGGCAATTTAAATTTAAGGCTTAGCCAACTTGATCAAATTTAATAAATTTGGCTAATAATTAAATAAGATGAATTAATATTAATTAATTAACGATCTTCTTAATCTTAACGAAATAAAATAATTAATTTAATTATAAACTACTTAATTTAACAATAAGCTATTATATGACTAAAAATGATTAACCAAATATTTAATTAAAATAAAATATTTTTGAGACGATTTTCTAATATTTATAAAATACACTAATTATATACATAATTATATAAAAGACACATTATTATTTAAAAATTATAACAAGCGACAAACTTATTTGAAATAACTTGCAAACTATTCTATTACATATATATTTATTTATTTTTTTATTTTTATTTTTATTTTTTCAAAATTTCTAAAATTGATTACTTTAAATCGTTTGAAAATTAAGAAGCTCGAAATTAGTTATTACCGGGGAGGGTCAAAATTAGGTGTCAACACTTAAAACGTCATACCCAGATATGTGTCTTGTGGTGAAACACACGCGCTTGACACGTGTTTTCACCTGTAGATCTTTTTTTAAAAGACATTTTTTTTCTCTTTCTTCTTCATTCATTCCTTAGTCCTAATTATTTTTTGAGAACTTTGATTTGGAGAAAATATTGGGGGTTAAATTGGGGGGTCACTTTTGTCTTCTTCGGAGGGATATGTCGCCGCTATCGGCATAGTCTGAGAATTTCGTTGCCACCACTATCTCCATCTATATATGCCTTTGTTATTTATCCGCCTTCACCATTAGCTCCTCCACCTACTTAAAGAGCTCCCGTCATTTCTTTCAAAGAATAAAGATCGAAAAAGAGAACATTTACACCACCACCAAGACCACTATGAGTCTAATTAATGTTTGTGGATATTTTCATAATTTTATAAGTCTATGTGATGGAGTTTTTATAATCAAGAGAAGGTAATTGCTTGTCGAGAATCTAGAAAACAAACTAAAAAACACATGATGGATTTAGATCTACATGTAAAAATTAATTTTTCTTTTTAGGGTACAATTACATTTGAACCCAGATTGATTTTTCAAATTTGATTCAAGTTATTTTTTGGTGATTGGAGATGGTGGATTTGATTGTTTTTTCAAAATTTTTACATGAGAGTTGTTAGAAATTTACAATAATGAATCCGGTGAAGATGACGGTAATGGCGCGGCGATTTTGGGATGATAAGGGTGGAGAGATTTGACATATGCTACCATGGAGAAGAAAGAAATTAAATTAAAAATAAAATAAAATTAAAAATACAAATATTTATGAAATAACATATTTAAAACAAAATTTTAATATTGTTTTGGCTGCTCATTCTCTCAAAGAGAGTGAAATACACTCACTTTGCCATGTAAGCATTTAGGGAGGTAATAATTTCAATTATATATAATTCAGGGAGGTAATAGGACCTCCGTATAGTATGAGTGTGTAGTTGGGAATCCGACTATAGATTGAGGGGGCTTTTGACCATTTTCTCCATTATTAATGTTACTACATTATTAATGTTCGTTATTAATTAATATATTTTCAAAAGACAATATATATATATATATATATATATATATAATATTCAATTTAATATTATTATAAAGACCCTTATTTTTATAATATAATTTTTTTATTTTAGATAATTAATTTTACTTTTAAAACTCAATATAACATTATGATCACATTTGTGAAACCAAACAATGCACTTGTAATTACTCTGTGACAAATATATATGTCATCGTAAATTCGTAATTACTAAATTGTGTAATTAGTAAGATAATAAGTACCACCTTAATAATTACACCAATTACAATTACCTGGCCTTTCCAAACAGACCCTCGTTATCATTTCATCATTGGTGGGAAAGGTCGTAAGGGAGTATACTTAGGGCCCGTTTGGCCATGGATTTCCCAAATAAAATTTGGGAAAAAATTTGGCAAATAGTGTTTGTCCATACTATTTGCCCTTATTTGGCAAATATTTTTGGCAAATAACCCAAATTCTCAAATACTAGAAAAAAACTAGTATTTGGGCCAAGTCTCATTATTTGAGAGCTTTTAATAATTCAAATTCTACACCAAACTTTTATCTTTTACAAGAACACCCTCTATAGTAGTTGTTTGCATTGTTTTACATATATAATTTTTACGTGAACATCAAAGCAGTGATGAAATATGAAAGTGATGATATGGTTGTTGATGAAAATGATAACAATCGGCTTAGGATAACAAAGTTATGTGCTATGTAATACAAACATATGGTTAGTTTTGATAGTTTTTAAAACTTATGTGTATAAATCATATTTCTTAAAAAGGTGAAATATATTTCCCAAATATTATGGCCAAACACATGGTGAAATTTCATTGTTATTCTTTTGATTATTTTCAAAATATTTTCCTAGAAAATATAAAATAATGAAGAATTTCACTAAATAATGATGTAAATATGATGAAAAAAATTCTTACATTTCATTTAATATATATAAGACTAAAGGAAGTAGCATAAATACGTTGCACATATATAATCACATAAATAACCTAAAAATCACATGAATAATATCATAGTGCATATGCACTTATTAATTCCAGATATATGAAACTTGGGTCTAACTCAACTCCATAAGTTAGCTCGTGAAGAAAAAGTTTGTCCAAATCCATACAAATAAATTACCACCAGTTCATTCCCTTATGAATGTATGTGGATGGTAACCCACTCTAACAACATTACTTCCCTAACAACTTGTAGTTGGGATACAAAGTATAAAGAAAAAATGTATCCCTATTACAAGCTTACAATAACAACTTCTTTTAATCAAGTAGATTCCATAAGTCAATTTCAGCAGAAAAATCATCATTTTCTCCTAGTTGCATGGGTGGTAAATTAAGAGAAATGTCACCCCAACTTTCATGACTTATTTGCCCTTGTTGCATGGAGTTACCTTCACCATTTAACAAACTTGTTAGTGTTTTTTCATAATTAGTTACAGCTTCTTCTTCTTCTTCTTCTTCTTCAACATCGTCATTGCAATAATTTTCCAGTAAATTTGTCCACCATTGATCTACGTTTTCCATCAATCCATATGAAGTTTGCTTCTCACTTATTATTTCCTTGCAATGTTCCTCCTTGTCCACAATTACAATATTGTTTGTAATATTCTTCTTTGTGCTTGAGAAATACTTTTGCGGTTGAGGTTTTATTATTTCATTCTTAGTAATTTCTCCACACTTATTGTTAATCTTTTCATGAGGAACAAATTTAGTAGTAATATTTACCTTCCTTAGAAGGTTTGTGTTCCAATAGTTTTTCACATCGTTTGCTGTCCTTCCTGGAAGTCTACCAGCAATAAGTGACCATCTACATATAATAACGTAACGTTTAGATGAAATAGTCACACATATATATTATATTAATCAAATTTATTAAAAACATAAACTAGCATGCCTGTTGCCTAGAAGCTTATGAAGCCTCAAAATGAGATCCACTTCATCCGGAGCAAAGTCACCTCTCTTGATATGTGGCCTTAGATAATTCAGCCACCTCAGTCTACAACTTTTTCGACATCTATTCAGACCTGGACGTACATACATTTTCACATGATTTTACAAAGAATGTCACATAAAATGAGACAGACAGATAAAATAGCATGGTAGTTAGTTTAATTACCAGCTCTAGCAGGAACAAGATGCCATTTTCCTTCACCATACTTATCAATACATTTTCTTAAAAGAAAATCTTCTTCATCAGTCCATGTACCTTTTCTCACTCCCAATGAAGACATATGTGTACTATTCATGATATATTATACAACCTTTTTATTGTCTATATATACTTATATACACATGTCTAAACAAAGGCGTATTCAGAATTTTGGTTAGATGGATGCACGATTACAAAAAAATGTATCGTAAATAAAAATTTGATCGATTTGACTTTTAGTTCGTAATATGAACCATTAAAGTTTAAAATATAGGTCCAAAATATATAATACTACTAGGTTTTAAATTTAATATACACATTTGATTTAATTATATAAAAATTTACAATGCTAAATTTTTAGGAAATTCTCAATTTAACACACTTGAAAATTTTGAAAGAATAAAGGAAAAAAACAAAAGAAAAACTAGTTGAAACGACAAAAGTGTAACGGATAACCACTTGGAAAAGTGTTACTCAAAGAGACAAGATAGATATAAGTTTTAAATTTCTATCTCTCACTTAGAGAAGTGCACCCAATCATCATCGCATTATTAAATGATAATTTGAACATGGATTCACACATCTATATTTAAATATTTTTAAAAAAATATAACACTACTATATATGATCTAGAGAGGGGAGCATGGGTTCACGTGAACCCACGGCACCCCCTCTAGATACGCCTCTGGTTAAGGGTTTTATCTAGGGTTTTATTGTTTTAGGCTTTAGGGCTTAGAGTTTTTTGTGTTTTATAGGGTTTAGCATATACGATTTAAATGGTTTTTAGGGGTTTTATAGGGTTAGTACGATATAGGATTTCTTAAGGTTTAGGGTTTAGTGTTTCTTAGGGGTTTGAGTTTAGGAATTGGGTTTTGGATTCAGGGTTTAGGGCTTAGGGTTTTTTTAGGTTTAAAGTTTTAGGTTAAGGCTTTTATCTAGGTTTTTAGGGCTTAGGGATTTGTGCTTTTTTGGTTAAGGTTTTTTAGGGGTTTATAGGTTTAGGGTTTAGGGCATAGGTTTTTTTTTTTGTATTTTTAAAAGGTGCATTAAATTGTAACTACCAAGTTGTAGGGAGCCTTTTACAAATTATAAACGACAACTGTTATAAAAGCCAAATTGAACACTCATTTTCAACACACAAATCCAAATTTCCCAATGTAGCTATCCTGCCAGCCTCGATTGGGAAGACCATCTTTCATGTCAACTATTTTTTCGATTTTTTGCAGTACTTTTAATATTCTTTCCATATTATTATTTTCTTCTGTTTGATGTGGCGATATTTAACTGAGCATGTATTTACAGGCCAAGTATTTTCAAAGAACCAAAAATATCATTTAGCTGCTAAATGGCCATAATCATGTGACCTAAATATGGCTACAATATATATAAAAAATCATATTAACCTTTTTGCTTTGAAAAAAAAAAGTTAACTTGTACTATTTTCTAAATTTTAGATGTTAAGTACAACTAAAATTTGGATGTTAGTTATAACTATCATTAATTGTGAGAGGGGACCAATATTTAAAAGGATTTTTTCGAATATTCCCATAGTTTCGGCTTAATAAGAGATTTAGAGATATATTATGCTTAATTACGATTCATAGCTACATGTTAGAAAAAGGAAAGAGGCAACTGAAATTGAAATAGAGAGGAGAGAGGCGAATTGAATTGGTTTGTATCAAGGAATACAGTGTATATGTTCCTTGTGGATTCACTTTGTATTAAGTGTATGAGTGAATTATACAATTGTATCAACGATTACAATTGTTCAAGTGTATATGTTCCTTATATATTCACCCCGTATCAACTGACTATAGATCAATTCAATTTTCCTAAAAAAGTTTAACAATATTTCTCTTTCATTGCAGTGATTTTGAACCACGAATTCAACATAATATCATAACTGAATTTGGAAAACTAAAATTATTTTTCATTCCAGTGATTTTTAACAATTTATACATGTGTAAAGTAAGGATTAAAATATTTCCTAACTAAAAAAAAAAAAGACTAATCATTTACACTTATGCCACTACTCAACACTAACGTAACCAACTAACTAACTAATTTATCTAATCTAATCAACATTAACTTTATAATCTCATCAAATCAGAATTGTGGTTGAGTGATAATTAAGTACTTCTTCATTCTTAATTAGAGGACTAGGATTTGAGTCTCCCTGGTACGGAATCGACTTTGTTACCGTTGATCATGGTAATAGAGTGTAATATTTTTTTTCTTTGGTTGAAAGATACTAGTCTTCAAACAACACATGGCAATTATGAATCATGCTTGATATATAGTTGTCAAGGACGAAACATCTATTCAAGGAAATATACAAGTTGATTCTTGTCGTGTTTTATCCTCAATACTTACTCTTATTTTAAAATAAGTGATGTTTTTAATTTAAACAAATTTATTAAGAAACTACTTAATTCCTAAAAAATAGGAAGTGTTTTACGAACTTAACCTAATTAAAAGTCTTAAAAAAGAAGTGAGTCCTTTAATGGTGTAATATTTCATGTATTAAAATAAGGATAATTTTAAAAGAATAAGATTAATTCCTTTTTAAACATCACTTATTTCGAAATAAATAAAAAGGCAAAAGCATAATTATTATTTAAAAAAAAAAAAACGAAGAGAGCATTGTTAAAAAAAAAAAAAGGTCAGAAGGTTTGAAGTGGCTCAATCAGATCAAATCAAAGCAATTGATCACGAATATATACTTATGAGTTTTACCCTTTGTGAGTTTTGTGAAACTTATTTTTATATTAAGGTAAATGATCCATTTTGATGACAATATTTTGACACTATTAAAAACAGTGCGAAAAAATCGAAGAAAAGAAAATCGACCACAGACATGATCAATTCAAAAAATTGCTCAATTTATTTAGTCGGTTATTATTTTTCTAAAATAATAATAATAATAATAATAGAAAACCAACGAACTTTAGGAAAATCAATGGACGTCCATCGACAATTTTATGTCAAAATACACGAAAATTATATTAAAAAAAGACTAAAAATTAAAAAGAAAATCAATGCAATCCCTCGATTTATTTTTTCTACAAAAATCGATAGATTCGTTTTTGAAGTAAAAGAATTGCGATTGAATAGTATAAATAAAAACAATAAAAATATCATCGTTGAGCATGTACGATTGAGTGGTAAAATTGTTCAAAAAGTCATAAAAAAAAAAAAATACCAATGGACAGGATAGGCTGAAACAAATAAATGCAAAATCGACGAGGTACAGTCCATCCATTGGCGTCAGTTTTTCTTTCTAAAAATAACTCCGATAGTTGATTTTAACCCAATTCTTAGTAGAGTGAATTAATATTTACTCGAACGTTTTAATTTATGCAATACTTTTCGAATTTCGAGATTCAAACAAGTCTATCTTTGATTGTAAATTTTTCATACATTCTTTTAAATATTTTGAATTGTCAATTATTGTGACTTATAGTACTTTTTACGTAGTTTATAGATATATAAATTTCATTTCAAAATATTTGATGATTTCATGTGTAAATCGTCGGTCAAACTTAAAATATTTGACTCACAAAAAATGTCACATAAATTGAAACAAAGGAAGTACTATTTTAGCCCTCACTATGACCCAATTTGTAGTAGAGTGAATTGTGCTCCACTTTAGTCTAGATATACTTAACATATTTGATATGCTTATTATAATTTTTTATTTCATGCTAAAAAATACTCATGGCATAACTATATTACATAAAGATGGTGCATTTTACTTTCGACTTATAAGATCATATATATAAATTACTTTATATAAATAGATAACATTTAGATAAAATAAAATTGTTCAGATGGTAAATATTTTTCACTAGGGGTGTACATGACCGGGTTGGTTCGGGTTTTTCAAATATCAAACCAAATCATTTGTGTAAAATTTTTAAATTTATAAACCAAACCAAACTAATAAAATTTGGATTTTTTTTAGATTTTTTCAACCTCGGGTTGGTTCGGATTTTTCAAATACCAAACCAAACCATTGTGTCGAATTTTTAAATTATAAATCAAACCAAACTAATAAACCTCGGATTTTTCCAGATTTTTGGATTTTTTCGGTAAAGTTTGAATACAAACATATAATTAACTTGTGCTCCAAATATTCTTTAGTCCAACCAAAATATAATTATCTACGGTGTTTCTTAAAAAATAACACAAAATATGAGATGAGTACTGATGACACAAAAATATTCAATAAAAAATAATAATGAAATCATCATATAAAATAAATATTGCAAAGTCATAATGAAAATGATCATCCTCTTATTTAAAAGTACTAAATTAAGCTAAAATAAGTTTAATAAGTATTAGTTATATTACTAAATATTTAAGGAAAATTAAAATTAGATTATGTATTTTAATTGTCTAAACCAATGTAAAACTAAAGAACTAATATTCAATATAATATTATTGTCATTCTTAGTGTTGAATTTGATTTTCTTTTTACATTAGTATTAATTTTGATTTTGATTTAAGTTTTATTATAATTATCAACATCTATGAACTATAATCTTTATAGGACCATTCTGAATTCTAAGTTTTAAACTTGAAATAATATATTAAAAGATAAAAACTATGAAATAGTATAAGAAATATTTTAAAATTATATCAAAGTAAATATTTTTATGTATAAAATAAAATTTTTAAAATTACATATATAATGTCGGGTTGATTTGGTCTCGGGATGATTTTTTTTTTGTTAAAACCAAACCAACCCAAATATAGTCGGGTTGTTTTTTTCAATTCCAAACCAAGTCAAATCAAACCATTAGTTGGATTTTTTCTCGATTTGACTCGATTTGCGGTTTGATTAGATTTTCAATTTGGTTTTGTACCCTATTTTTCACCATCAATTTTAAGCATAAGTATTCAAATCATTAAAGGAAGGAAAAAAAAAAAGACGATTTTGGGAGGGGCAAAATAAATATGAATAAAAATCTAAACCATTATAGTTTTAAAATTGGTTATGTGTCTCTCAATCAGCTACGAATAATGAGGAATGGAGATGATTGCAATCCTTTTACAGGCTATAATTAATTAACATAAGGTCAAATTTCAATTATATTGGATTCGTTTAGATATGCGATATAAAATTATGATTTGAAATCAGATTGATTTAAAGTTGATGTTTTTTTACATGTAGTTATACTTTGCTAAGTTGCATGTATTTTTTTTTAGGGATAAGGGTCTGAAAAATATCCCAACTTTGGTCGAATTTGCTGTTGCGATACTAAACTTTCATAAGGACCTATTACCTCTCTAGACTATTTAATACCGTATTTTTTACCCCCTTAACTATTTAATAGTGTATTTTAAAGGTATATATGTGCCTTTGTGATGTGAAAATTTTATAAATGACATATATAAGACTAATATTTTCAAGTTATGATAGTATAATAAAGGGAAATACCCCAACTTTGATCGAATTTACTGTTGCGATACTAAACTTTCATGAGGACCTATTACCTCCCTAGACTATTTAATACCGTATTTTTTACCCCCTTAACTATTTAATAGTGTATTTTAAAGGTATATATATGCCCACGTGGACACATTACTATTTATAATTTTGCATTATTTTTTATGTCCACATGGCAAATATATATGTTTAAAATACGGTATTAAATAGTCTAGGGAGGTAATAGGTCCTCATGAAAGTTTAGTATGGCAACAACAAATTCGACCAAAGTTGAGATATTTTTCAGACTCTTATCCCTTTTTTTTAATAAACATGAAAATTCATAAATTGTGAATCAAAATTTCCCCAATTATTATACAATGAATAAGCAGCAGCACAAATTACATTTCGCCATGTTTCTTTTATAAATAAATCTTTGTGATTATAAACTTTCAAATACACATAAATTTTATAAATATTAACTAGTCAATAATAGTAGTAACCAGTTATTCTTTAGTACAATTTTTTTACATAGTACACATACAATATCTTCACCTCGAACATTATTTATCTTTTTTTTTTTTACAAAATTTAACATGATAAATCCTCTTTTCTTTTTTGACAACATATAAATTTATAAGTCATGTTTTCTTAATCCATATACAATTTTATCGAATCATATTTTTTTAAAAAAAAATTAAAATTTAAAATCATGATCACAGATTATATGCATGTATTGATTTGAAATCATGATTTTATATCGAACTATAGAAGCTAAATGAATGAAAACTGATAAAAGTTATTGTACATCTGAATTCGATAATAACTTACAAAATTATTGGCGACAATAAGTAGTTTTTTTCGTAGAAAAGGATATATATTATATATATAGTTAAACATTCATTATTATATTTTTCCGATTACTATCAATGATTACAGATAAATTATCACAACAGATTAACTTATTATATAGACTAGAATGTTTGCTTGCAAGTGTTACGAATGGACAATAAATTTATTTCCATTTTGGTTAGCCCACAAATGATAGGATAGGGACTTCACATTCAGAATAGTCAAATGTCAATATTCAATAATAGTAATTATTTCGTCCTTTTGGGAACACTCGATAAAATAATATTAATTGTTACCAAGTTTGGTTAGGCCATAGATTATTTTTATGTATAACTTACATAAATCTCATAGTGTAAGACCTCAATTACATCTTATTTCTACTCTTTTTTATTTTATAAAAATCCCTTAAAATATCAGTCATCCCGATACATAAGTTTCATCCGAATACATTAACTGTGATACATTATAAAACTTGATTGTTGCGCTTAATATGGAATATTAGCGTAAAATTGATTTTCTCCCCCAAATCACGCATAAGTCATAACTGATTTTCTTTCCCACAAATCACATAAAACTGATTGATTTCAAACCATTCCAATCTGTAACAGCTTCACAAAGTTCGAAAAATCAAATTTTCATCTTCTCTGTCAATTCGAAATCTTGAATCTCAAATCAACCATTGTAGATGATTGGACAAACGATTCAGGATTTCGAATCATCAATTCGAAATCTGTTGTGGACATTGTGATCTTTATTGTGTTTTGATGTGAATACATAGAAGGTAACTAATCTACATATGTTTGTTTGTTTGGCACTGAGTTCCAAAAGAATATTTGCTGGGAATTTCTTGTGGCTGGCCCTAAGGCATTGCAGCAAGACAAGTTGGGCTTAGATTAATTACTAAAATTGACATGCAAATTACTGTAAATAAATGGAGTATAAGCGCCACCAGTATAGGAGATGGAAGGTTCGCAAGCTTTGGGTTGTCATGTGAATTAATGTGTAAAGATGGTTGTTGATTACTTAGGAGTTAGGACTTCTGACTTCTGTCTTGTATTTTGTTATGATAAAAAAAGGCAAGAGATTAGTTGTTCTGTATTGTAAATTATTATTTCTCAAATTTTGATAAATAAATTCGTCATACATTGCTATTTCTAGTGGTATTTCGTGAGTTGGTTATTGATAAATTGGTATATATGTCACGACCCAAAAATGGACGTGATGGCACTCGTCTTATCCCACCGAGACAAGTCAGCCTAAAACTCAACCATTATAATAAAATGCGGAAATTTTTATAATCAACTCAAAATACCTCCAAAATCTAGTTGTCACGTGTACAAGCCTCTAATGTGTTATAACAAAATTGAAAGAAAATACAAGTTTCAAATGACATTGTTTCTAGAATAGAACAAGATCATAATTAAGGAGAAAGAAGGTCCGCTGAAATGACAAGCAGCTACCTCACAAACCTCCACAAGAAGCCTCAGACAAGGAGAAGAGAAAATATCACAAAGGTCCTGGATCGTAACCTACAAAAGAAATGTAGTAGCAAGGGGTGAGTACCAAACCACACAGTACTCAGCAAGTAAACCTCTAAACACAAGCTAAGGGGATAGAATACAGGTACTCCTTACACCCCAACCGAACCTCCACAACTACAACCTGCATAAAACCAACCCAACCTAACAGTTCACAATTTACTAGCACATATCTCAACAACAACATTCTAACAATCACCTGTTCTCAACAACAAGCTAAATGTTCATCAATTACAACCTCCACAACTACCAGCTCAACCTAACCATTCATAATTCACATAGCACACAACTCAACAACAACACTCTAACAATCACATATCCTCAACAACAAGCTCAATATTCATCAATCAAAGTTCCACAGAAAGACACTCACAAGATCAGCAAAACACAATATCAAGTTCACTAATGATAAATATGTGCAATGCAATGTCAAGAATAGTGATGCATGTCTGACCTAGTGATACACACCCGTTGTCTCTTTGTCCGGGACCCATGAGGGACATATCTGTCCATGCATCCATCGAGACGCGCGATACGACCCTCGATAATAGTAACCATCGTGGCGCGCGATACGTCCCTCGAAATATAATATCCATCGCGGCGCACGATACGTCCCTCGAAATGGTACATCCTCTTTAATTTCTTATTCCTTCTCAATTGCCATAACACTTGTCACAACCATGTCTCAGAACAATGCAAATGACATATTTACACAAATAATGAGGAGATGACCATTTCATAACATTGCACAATTCACAACAACACAATCATGATACAATATCAACAATGATTCAACAAGTCTTTCAAACCATTCTCAACACATCACACACAAACAATTAATCACATTGCATTTTATTACCCTTTTTCCATCATTAGAATTAAGCAATATGGATAAGTCAACCCAACACCAACTCTCATTACCCCCAAACACATATTACAAGGAAATGCACGAATTCCATACACTTAACAAGGGTTTAGAAATTCACTTGCCTCAAATAGTCGAACAATCACCCCGGGACTTGAGTCTTCCCCTTTCGTTAAAATTCCAACTCAAAACAATCTATTCAAATAATTTATCATAATAAGATTCAAAATTAACAACACACATATTACTATGGGTCTAATCTAAACCCGAAAACTCATTCAAATTTATGATTAAGTTCCTAATCTTGATGCTAATTAATATATCAACTCTCATATTTTCCAAGATGGATACAACCCACTAAAATAGTAACAATTATGCAGAAATTACACCCACACGCCTTTTTATCACTTTAATTTTCCCAATGATTAACTACAATAATTGTCCAATTATTATCCCAAAATGACCATTGACGGCATATCAATATTCCACTGAAAATCTTGGCATACTGCCAAAGGGAACACCAGCAATAACTTCTAAAAAAAAACCAATGACGTATCTATAATGGTCAACTAATTATGGCATTATCACTTATAACCCTACATTTTTTCCTTTAACCACACAGGTGATGTCAATTCAATATTAACATTTTGATGATACTTTTCTCCAACCAATAATTATAATAATATGATATTAACAATATGGCTATCCATTAATTTAACCATAAATTCATCTACCAAGATTGTAGTTACAACATCAATTAAGAATTTTTACACGTATTCCGATTTCTTCCACAATTGCCAATGCCATTATAATAATAATAGGGCTAATCCATCGGTGATCCCTTAAAGTTGGCACCAAATTTCACTTAGACATCTTAACTGAGTTTTGTTCATTTTAGACACCTTATGTAGGGTTTCGTTGTGTCATTTGGACATTTTTTTAACAATCACCCAAAAATATAAAGTGTGTGTTAAACACTCGCCGATGACGTGTCAAAGTGACAAATTAAACAAAGACACATGTCATATATATAAAACATAATTCTAAACTAATGACTTTTAAGTAAACAGAAAAATAACCACTGATTTGATGACATGTGGCATTTCAAACTCAAATAATAAATATTTTTTAAAAAGAAATTCATCACTTCTAATTTTCATCAAGAAATTCACCCTTGTCTTCTTCACCCAACCAACCCAGGTGTCTTCTCCACTCCACCCATCCCAACTCCAACCGCTCCTCCACCCCCACTAGATCGTCCATCCTCTTTACCCCCACTCACCCCAACCTCAACCCCTTTTTCACTCTATCGTCATTTCAAGAAACATTTTTAAAAGAATTTAATAACATTGAAAAAATTATGCAAAAATTAATGTATAAAAGCATATTTTTTTTCTCTTCTTTACTTCTAAAAAGAATCAGTTATAACTAACAATGGAAGAATTGTTTTTTTTTTTTTGCATTTCTCGTATGTGCAAAGGATTCAACTATGTGAACAAGAAATAGAGTAATTATTTTATGGCACTGAAATTTAATTGTTGGATCTAAAGAAAAAGAATGAGAAGAAGATGATGGTTGTGGTGATTTTCAGATCTGTTAAATTAAAAATTGCTTCGATTTTAATAAGATTAATGGCGATAATACAACGGCGGTGGGTTTATGGTGTGTGGTGGATGAGATAATCACAAATAAAGAGGGAAGAGGATGAACAGTGTTTTAAAAATATTTTTTTGGTAAAAAAAAACCTTTCACGCACTGACTTTGAGTGTATTACACTCACCATGCCATGTCAGCGAAAAGTGTCAAAATGACACAACGAGATCCAACATAAGGGGTTTAAAATGAACATCGCCTAGTTGAGATGTCTAAGTGAAACTTTGTGCCAACTTTAGGGGGCTAACGATGGGTTAGGCCATAATAATAATAGGGAAATATACATGTAGTCATACATACAAATCTATAGATTGGGGTACTATTTACCTGAAGCAGTACTCGGTTCTCTTCAGCCGATCAACGTAGGTAAGTTTTCTGCCTCTTTTTCTTTTGTTAAGTAACTAAATATTAAAAGTGATAAACCCCTAATTTAGCTTAATAAATATGGGACAATTAATATATGATATTAAACAAATTATGGAATTAGCCCATTAGCCACCAACTAAAATTAATTATTTAAAATCACCCGTTAACTAAACAATTGTAATTAACAAATAACTCAAAAATTTTCAAAAATGACCTTCCGGGTCATTACAATATATTATTGTATTGTATCATGGTTATAGTTTTGTTTTGTCGTTTTGATGTGAATAGTAAGTCATGATACATTAGTATTAAACGACTCTCGTGTATTGTAATTTGTATCTATGGATTATAACGTGGTCATTATTGTGTATCTGAATGTGATTTGCATAAAAGTGTATCATCGTAGTAGATTGTATATGATACAGGTAACAAAATAAATTAACAATTGAGATGGATCAGCTACGTTTTGAATATCGAGTGTATGCATCACGAATTTGTATAAATGTACATCAATCTTCTTGGATTACTTGTTTTGATCAATAAAAATGTGGATGATACATATATATATATATAAATCAATCTTGAATTTTTATGAATGATTGTATCATTAGTTATTGTAATGTACCATGTTATAAGATGGTTACAAAATTGTGTCGTTATGTGTTAGTTTGTAGTTACATATTTCATATAGTGTATCACTGAATTTTTTAATGCTTGCAGGTTGTTCCATTTCGTCTGAGTTTAATTTTTCAGTTTATGATGCTGGGAGATGATATAGGAAGGAACTGTTTGGATTTTCTTTAGTAATTCTCCATCGAATGTTGCTTTATGTGTGTATACCTCTCTCTTCTTGTTCATCCATTGGGTGTGCTGAATGCTGTTAATGGGATGGAATCTTTGGCTAATTTTATTTGCCACAACCCAGTTCTGCAATCAAATTTTGAAAAATAGATTTTTCCTTTTGCAAGGTTTATAAGATTGTTTTTATTAGGGATAAAATACCCATCAAAAATACAATATTTGTTTAGCTCTTTATAGTTTACGACCATTAGAGCTTTTCCTCTTTTTATTTCAACATAATTTCTTACCATAAATGTTGGGCTACTATGAGGGCTTCTACTCATTATGGAGAAAATCCCTTAGAAAAGTGGGAAAAGAATCAGGAAAGAGCAATTTTAACCATTGAAGATCCCAATATCATCATTAGGGTAAAACTAATGCTTTACAATGAAGACAATAAAATTGAGTTCAAGATTCAACTCAAAGAATTAATTAATATTCGGTAATCAGAGTGAGTAGAATCCCTCATAGTAGACCAACATTTATGGTAAGAAACCATGCTGAAATAAAAAGAGGAAAAGCTCGAATGGTCATAAACTATAAAGAGCTAAACAAAAATTGTATTTTTGATGGGTATTTTATCCCTAATAAAAATAATCTTATAAACCTTGCAAAAGGAAAAATCTATTTTTCAAAATTTGATTGCAAAAGTGGGTTTTGGCAAATATAATTAGCCGAAGATTCCATCCCATTAACAACATTCAGCACACCCATGGACAAACAAGAAGAGAGAGGTATACACACATAAAGCAACATTCGATGGAAAATTACTAAAGAAAATCCAAGGATTACAACTTAATCTCAAAATCGAAATAATATATTCAATAGAATGCAAAGAATGTTTGCAAGAAATAAAATTTCCTATCACGAATACCAAGAGATAGAAAGGTAATAGAAATCACCAAAACCACAGGAAGACATAAGTTTAATCTTTTAACCAAACCAATGTTCGAACAGATCGTAAGAAGAATTCCGGAGAGAAAAAGAAAAAAAATGGATTATGTTCATTTAGGAGGAATCCAAATTTTAGTTAAATCAACTTTTAAAGAAGGGATCAATTGCCCTATTGTCATCAACCTTTCAGATGAAAGATTCATTTACGTCAAAGAAAGAAATCTTGGTATAGTTGAAGATAAATTAGCCTATACCAAACTTCTATTTACATACTATCCCAAGTACTGTATTTCACTTAAAGATGCAGACTTTAATGATGCTTTAAACTTACATTTTCAGGTCAAAGAAACGACTTATTTAAACCAGGTAACCATATCATGATCATTTATTACCAAGCTCTATATACAGTTACAAACTCTAATTATGACAATGTCTATAAAAATAAAGGAATGATAGAATAAACCAAGAATGCGCAAAAATAACGAGAATTGTTGAAGCAGAAATTCAGCAAACATAAATTTCAGAAGAATATTAAATTCGTTTTGAAAAAACACAAGAAATAGGAAGTTCCAGCAACAATCCTAGACTTTCATTAGAATATGGGGAAAATTCCATAAGAAAAAGCTTGTCGTATAGATATTCCAAAAGAATTCTTGAAACATCTAATATTACTAAGAGTGCAGGAAGAATCTTTAATGGAACAGAATAGATAATGTAAGAAATCCTTATACAAACTGGTGCCACAGCCAACCATGTCAAAAGCATTATCTTAGAAGGATTGCCAATATACGAATGAACTCCCTATGAGTATAAAACCTTTGAAGGAAATAACTATAGTTGTATAAAAATGGTAGAATTACCAATACAATTAGATACAATCAGGATAACCGTCCTTTGCTACATCTCAAATCACGAAAGTAATCACAACCTAATCCTAGGAAATCTTTTCCTTAACAGTCTAAATGACTATAGTATAGGAAAAGAAGGAATAGAACTAAGTTACAAAAACGAAACTTGTTTCATTCCAAGGGTATAAAAATGCCTAAAGAAACAACAACTTTAAGAGTATCAGTCGTCATAGAAATAATCACTATGATACTAAATTAACAACTTGTTGTGAAATAGATAACGGATCAGAAGCTAGCCTAGCAAAATCCTTTTTAATTAAGAATTGGGATATCAACAAAAACAATATATCGATGATTGGTATTACAGGTGTTAAAGAACGACTGTCACAGTCAAAAGAGAATGTAGAAATAATTCAAGTTTAAAAAATTGTTCCTATAAACAAAATATTTGCATATGATAAACTAGAAACAAACTTATTATTAGGAAATGATTTTCTACAACAATTTCAAGATTATCATCAAACAATCTACATGATAAGTCTAAAAACCCTTTGTGGACACTTTATTAAAGTCCCAAGAAAACAATATCCTTATATTCTAGAAAAGGATAACGGAAATTTCAAGAAAAAATATTTAGAAAATCTAAAAAAATTTCATGTTGTTGTCATTTTATTCTTTTAAAATTGAGCATACTAAAGGAATAAATAAATCTCTTGCAAATTTTCTCTCAAAAAATGTCCAATATGGAAAATGGAACAAAAATTCTTGTTGACAGAATATTCGAAAGAATGCAACAAATGGAACAGTCCATTGACGACAACAGCCACAAATTGTTCAACATCCGAGATGAAATAGCCAGCTTGTCCGAACAAGCAAGAAAAATGCAGTACGAGATAAATCAGCTCAACATAGAGCAAGCTGAAAACATGAATGAATTCTTGTTATTATGTGAACACTTGGATACAAGTCCAAGAAAGAATTCCAATCCTAAAGGAAATTTTAATCCCAACAAAATGGCAGGAGATGTCCCATTAGCACCTAGTGCCAACAACATCTCATTAGTAAGCACGAATATGCCAAAACTTGAGTCTAAGGACAAAGGTGAAAGCCGAGCAGAATCATCAAAAGATGGTAGTTCTTCGAAAGAAGAAAAAGCACAATCCCATCAAAAGATGAAAAAATTATCTCTGGGAAACCAGATAGTAATACTAACAAAGCAGTTCCATCAGGAACAAAAGTTTTTTCCTCTTTTCAGGTAGAAAAACAACATCCAAATGAAGAAGAATATTTGTCCTTCAGAAGACAGATATACAATCTCCCAGGTGAAAGTGGAGAAACCTTTGGAGTTCTAGGAACCACTAGTCTGTTTTCAAGAATTTTGATATTTTCGAATGGATCACCGAGCTTCACAGTTCAATTATTTGAATTTGGATACCTAGACCGGGTTTACATTAAACCAAATTTACAAGAAATATCTAAATTACCATCACAACTGGTAGAATCAGTAAGACGATATGCTGAAGGTGGCGGAGTTGATTGCCTTTTCTTTAGTATAGACATGGAAAGTAAAGATTTACAATTATATTTCCCAACTAGTAATTATATTACAGTAGAAAAATTAAAGGACTTCAATGGCAAAGCAACAGACGTAGACAAGAAACTACCGCATCTAAATAAAAAATGGATACAAACCAGAAGAGCATTGGGAATAAAAGCCTTATATTTTATTCTCAAACGATTCTATAATGAAGATTATCAAGTCATAGACAAAAATTCAAATTGAATTTTAATGACAAAAGGGAAATTCAAATCCAAAATACTAAAGGAAAAGATCCTTGATTTCGAGCTTCATAAATTTGAAGCAACTGAAGAAACATGGAAACTTGCCTGCAAATTTCTAGATCACAAACACTCAGACAAGGATGAGTCAAAATAAAGAAGACAAGACAACAACAAAGATAGCAGAGATGTAGACAGTCAAAATAGATAAGGAGAAAACGTAGGCACATACGTCATGAAGAAAGAGACATAAAGTAGAATCTCATCTCTTTAAAAAAGCAAGACCCAGCTGGTAAAAAAACATCAACATCTTGTCGGAACATTATTGAAGGATGAGAAAGAAAAAAGAAAATTGTAATGAAGTTCCTCCTTATATCTATAAAAGGAGAAGACTCAACGAAGAAAGGTAGAAAAGCATTTCCTCTGAAAACAACCATTAGAGAAAAAATGTTAGGTACCTTAGAGAAAAGAGAGTAACTCCTCCCGTCTGGGAAAAGTACTTTTATTATTGAGTGAATGTAAAATAGTGCATAAGGTCACTCTTTATGTAATAATATTATGGAATAAAGAGTTTTTGTTTGAATATATCTCTTGGAAAATTCATCAAAAAGTCATAAGTGGAGATTGCGATCTTCTGCCCAACAGTGAACAACAATAATAGCCATTGAAAGACGTAAGGTCATAAAAGGTGAAAGTTGTGTGGCACTTAAGGAGAACTGCTGAGGCGGTGATACAACTATTCGACGAACAAGAAGAGAGAGGTATACACACATAAACTCTATATTCTTTAACATTATTATCATAGGGATTAACCATATACTTATTGTACGTTTTACTCTGAAATATAAAGTACTGAGTACCTACAAGGAATCAAAATATCATCATAATTGTACTAATCAAGCACAACACATCATTCATACTAATAGCATAAAATGAGACATATTCAATATCATTTACACTTCGTAAGAAGAAGAGCATAGAAACATCGCATAACTCTATACAACCGGGACAAATCTATACATAATTTAGAAAAGGCTTTTTTATCGGTAAGCCTAAAATCTATAAAATTGATTGTAGCAATCCATGAGATAAAAATGATAGAGTATCTGCTTCTATGTTTTCTTTTTCATATTCTTCTCTAAAGTATTTAGCCCAAAAGCCTAGTAATTTTTGAAAATATTTTTCAAGGTATGGTAGCATTTCTTTACTGCTATCAAATATTTTATAGTAATATTCTTCGAATTCACATGTGTATTCTTGAATATAACTCATTTTGCAGATTTGCAAGCTTTCTAGTTGTTCTTTTGCTATTATTCTTAATTTTTTCTCTATTTTGAGATGTGCTTTCTTCGCCACCTAGGAATTCATTTCCTACGAACTGTACAAGGTTTCTTATTTCTCTTGAATGGATTTATTGAATCCTTCTATGGTTTGATTTTTTATGATTCCTTTCGCATCATCTGATAATCCAGGATGTCAATTGCTTACTTTACCAGTGAAAGGGTTTATCGCAATGATATATTTTTCTTCATATATATATATATATATATATATATATATAAATCAATTTTGAATTTTTGTGAATGATTGTATCATTAGTTATTGTAATGCATCTGGTACATGTTATAAGATGGTTACAAAATTGTGTCGTTATGTGTTAGTTTGTTGTTACATAGGTATTGCTTTGAAAATTTTAAAAAACGTATTTCATATAATGTATCACTGAATTTTTTAATGTTTGTTCCATGTCGTCTGAGTTTAATTTTTCAGTTTATGATGCTGGGAGAAGATACATTGTTTGCCTTAAGTGAAAAATATGTAATTGTGGTAGATTTTAACTAGACGAGATACCTTGTGGACGTTGTGGACAAGAAGGACAATCGAAGAACTTGCATTTTCTTCCTCAAAGAGAAGTGAAACAGATTTTCAGAGCAACTACAAAATGTTTTACTGTGTATCATGACCAAACTATATTGTATATGATACAAAATTATGAATATAACAGTCCATTCAACAATATGAACTTTATACTTGATACATTCACAAGATCTATTAAAAAAAAATTTGAACCGAGCTGTAACCATCAAATTTACGTTATGATACATAATTTGCACTACAAAGTATCTTAATTGTTAATAATAATGTATCTGATACAATAAAGTTATTAAAAAAGGGTCTATGTGAGCTGAAATAAAGTGTAACTATAAATGTATCAGAATAAATAAGAATTAAGTTATCAATTAGATACATGAATGAATCGACAACTAACTGCAACTAAGTGTCTAATGTATCAGCATGAATGAATCAGCAACTAACTACAACTAAGCTATCAAGAATATACATGAATGAAAAAACAAAAAAATTGTAAAAACAAAAAAATTGAAAAAAACAATAATGGAGAATATGAAAAGTATCCATTTAGTGGTTTGAATTTGATTGATTGGAGAGAAAATTCTTTTTAAATTCAAATTGAGATGAAAATTGTAAATGATAAGATTGTGGAGTGAAATTAGGGAGAGATTCAAGGAGTGAAAAAAGGAAAGGGATAAGTGGGTTAAGGCTGGGATACTTATGTATCCGGTTGACTTGAGAATTGAGAAAAAATAAGGAATTTTGGAAATATTTTGAAATGGTAGGAAATAGTGGAAATTATAGAAAATAAAGGCGTGTATATAGGTAATGTTTTCTTAATTGTATAGGGATATCACTTTCACAAAAACTCCAAAATAGGAAAGCACATAAGGAAGTTTACATTTTCAAATGTCCATTTATGGATCGGACATCCTCCTCATTTAGGTAAAGTAATATACTTATTTAGGGGTGTTCACGATTTGTATAAATTAAATTTAAATAAAAATAATTTTTATTTGAGTTTTGTATTTTTAAAACTTGATATTATTTAATTTATTTTGATTTTGTCGAAACGAACAATAAATTATATACACAATATATTATTGTTTATGAATATTCTATGCAAAAAAAATACAACACTCTAATAAAAAGAGAAAAACATATAATGTGTCTTTTATTTGTATAGTAATATCGATAGTTTATGCATTAAATTTACTAACAATATAAATAGGAAATTTAAATATAATTAGAGTTTTGATATAAGAATTATAAGAACCAAAAAGGCACGAAGACAATTAATTTCCTTTTGAATGGGTTGTTCTTTTCTCTCTTTTGAATGAATCATTTATTTTATTTTCGTATATGATAATAACTGAGAAATCAAATTAAAACTAATAACAGCCAAATTGATAAAATATATTATATTTAATATGATTTTAATTATTTAAAATATAATTAAATTGATCTGATTTAAATTTAAATTTAAATTTTAATTTCACTAATAACCGACTTAAGTCGACTCATAAACGTTCTTACTTGAAACCTACTGTTTATCCCTCCCTTTATGAGATATTCATATATAATAATAAATTTAATTTTTCTCTATACAAAATGTAGCTTTTGTCATAGACTAGTCGATCATTAGGAGACTAATCCATGGGGGAGGTAGAGACGAAGTTTGGATTTTAACTAATGAGTTTTGAATTGTAGAATAATAATTTTATATGATATTTTTTTTTTAGTCAGATTCACAATGAATGACATTATTTTATAATTAATAATGATTCAACTTTGAACTAAACTTGTCATTTTATTTTTAAAGAGAATATGATTTATATATAACTATACAAATATATGACTTATTTTGGACTATATAAATTACAAAATTACATCTTTCATTGTTAAACTTCTTCTCAGTCAAATATCTTTACAAAAATTGGTACGATCGAGTATAAATTAAAGTTTCCTCTTTAAATTTGGTAGAACGACAACATTTCTATGCCTTATAACACTACTAGAAACAAATGTTTTTTTCATCACGAGTCAGCAAGAAATTCATGTTATGAAACTTGATTTACCCATTTATTTTTCACGAAAGGAGTTCACTGGAAAAATGGATTAGTGGAATATAGATTCTTCCTGATATAGTGGGAAACTTCTCTTACTTTTTTTTTGTATGAAAACATTACTATTTTTTTCATCATTCAATTAAAAAAATAATAAAATAAATAAATAAATAAATTTTAAAAAAAAATAATATATATATATATATATATATATATATAAATAGCGAAAAATTATTTAGTAAAAAATAATATATTTTAGTAGTATAATCTTGTACTCTTAATTATTTTCCTATTTTTTGTAAAATATTTTCATATATTTAATGTTTCAATTGGTCTTCACTCTTCACTTTTCTAGACTAATTAATTAACTTGAACACGAAATAATAAATAAATCAAGAGAGACATCTAAGAAGCATGTGAAAAATTATATACAAATTTGTTCTTAACAAGAATTATAGTGGAATGGTAACTAGTTCTTCATCCTTAATTAGAGATATCAAATTTGAATTGTTCTAGACACAAACTTGTTTTTAATACGAAACGTTTTATCTCTCAATATGATACTTCTGAGCATGAATACGGCAAATGTAAAAGAGTTGTTTGTTTCTATTATCAAGTAAGGACAAAACGTTTATGATTGCTACAACTCTGCGTATTGGTACCCTTTCTCTTCCTCCTTCACAGAAAATTCCGACATGTTTGGCCCATAAAAGATTGTTAAAAATGTCAATCTTATGTTTTGGAGTTTTCTCCTCTTTTTTTTCTTATATTTTGGAGTTTTCTCTTTTTCTTAATTTAGATTTTCACATGGGAGTTTCACTTTGAAGATAAAGTAGTAAGGGGCCAATACATATTTGGAGTAGAAATCAATTTAAAGTAAGAATCTATAGTTTATAGGGTTTGAATTCTAATCATTTAAACTACTGAGTTTTAAAATAATATTTTTTACATATTTAATAAATTTTCAAGACAAATACATAGTTTGAACCATGGTTGCTCAGTAATGTCCAAGCCAAGATTACTCCTACTAAGATTATTTCATAAAAGATATATGAAGATACACTTATTAACCGCATGAATACAATTAGACAAAGATATTGTTCGAATATAATTAGAAAGATATATTGTATATGTTTAAATACATATATTAGAAGGTGTTTGGATTGACTTTAAAGTTGGTCAACCCTATTTTTAAGTTAGTTTTTTACTTCTGGAAGTGTTTGCAATTGACAAATATAAAAATAACTTAAAATAAGTTAGAAAGTATTTGACAAGGTTAAAAATAACGTAAAATAAGTTTAAGCGAAAAATTATTTAGTAAAAAATAATATATTTTAGTAGTATAATCTTGTACTCTTAATTATTTTCCTATTTTTTGTAAAATATTTTCATATATTTAATGTTTCAATTGGTCTTCACTCTTCACTTTTCTAGACTAATTAATTAACTTGAACACGAAATAATAAATAAATCAAGAGAGACATCTAAGAAGCATGTGAAAAATTATATACAAATTTGTTCTTAACAAGAATTATAGTGGAATGGTAACTAGTTCTTCATCCTTAATTAGAGATATCAAATTTGAATTGTTCTAGACACAAACTTGTTTTTAATACGAAACGTTTTATCTCTCAATATGATACTTCTGAGCATGAATACGGCAAATGTAAAAGAGTTGTTTGTTTCTATTATCAAGTAAGGACAAAACGTTTATGATTGCTACAACTCTGCGTATTGGTACCCTTTCTCTTCCTCCTTCACAGAAAATTCCGACATGTTTGGCCCATAAAAGATTGTTAAAAATGTCAATCTTATGTTTTGGAGTTTTCTCCTCTTTTTTTTCTTATATTTTGGAGTTTTCTCTTTTTCTTAATTTAGATTTTCACATGGGAGTTTCACTTTGAAGATAAAGTAGTAAGGGGCCAATACATATTTGGAGTAGAAATCAATTTAAAGTAAGAATCTATAGTTTATAGGGTTTGAATTCTAATCATTTAAACTACTGAGTTTTAAAATAATATTTTTTACATATTTAATAAATTTTCAAGACAAATACATAGTTTGAACCATGGTTGCTCAGTAATGTCCAAGCCAAGATTACTCCTACTAAGATTATTTCATAAAAGATATATGAAGATACACTTATTAACCGCATGAATACAATTAGACAAAGATATTGTTCGAATATAATTAGAAAGATATATTGTATATGTTTAAATACATATATTAGAAGGTGTTTGGATTGACTTTAAAGTTGGTCAACCCTATTTTTAAGTTAGTTTTTTACTTCTGGAAGTGTTTGCAATTGACAAATATAAAAATAACTTAAAATAAGTTAGAAAGTATTTGACAAGGTTAAAAATAACGTAAAATAAGTTTAAAATGACTTAAAATAAGTTAAAAACCAAAAGTAGGTTTTCCCCTACTTTTTTATTTTTTGACTTAAAAGTCATTTAAGTTTGATTTTTCTATTTTTGAATTAAAAGCACGTGGAGATATTATTCAAGTACAATTAGGAAGAAATATTAATGTATATGCGCATATATACTTATTAAATGCGTGATACACTTATTAAGCGTGAATACAATGCCATTTCATTATCATTATGCACAAGTACATTTGAGTTAATTATAAATTAAAAAACAATGCTCTCTGTTTAACTTTTTGGTCCAAAATATATTTGTAAGGGTCGTTTGATTGGGAACAAGTTATCGAAGAATTAATTATCATGGCATAAATTATTCTGGGATAAGTTATCCAACCATCATGTATATATAATAACTTATCCCATCACCAAGGTATAAATGATGTTATGATGGGATGAATAATCTCATAACTGCCTGTTACCTCCAACCAAACGCAGAATAAAATAATCCTGCATTTTATTCCTAAAACTATTATACCTTATACGTCACACCAAACGATCCGCACCAGGTAATTGAAAATAGCACAAAAAATTATCTCATTCTTAGCAAATTGCCCTACTATGTCCTGGTTCCGCAAACAAACCTCTACAATGATGTTTCCCTTTTTAAAAATTTATTTCTTTTGATAAGGACTTTACCTTTTTAAAAAAAGGATACCCCACTTTTGTGTGTGTTAAACTTGAAAAGAAATTTTTGGATAGAAAATATAATAAATTTTATACTATTTAATATGAGGATTGTAGTAATAATTATGGAATGAAATAGTGTTTAGGTAATTATAGTATTATTAATTTTTATGTGGCTACATATTTTGTTGCATCATTTTGTGTCGATTAATATGAACTCATATCATTATTTCTATATTTATCTTTTTTATTCCTCTTTTACTATTTTATTGTCTTATTATTAAATATATTGAAGTCTCTCAAATGGTCAAACATTCTCACAAAATATATTGCTATAAAAAGATTAAATTTGCCTTTTGATATCTTCTTCAAATGTCAAGCACTCCAACAAGTTAATACTATTTCAATATTATTATATCAAATTATTGAATTTAGCGCAATATTATATTGAACAACTATTTTTAAGAAGTATTATGACTGGACAATAAGTATTGACTGGTAAAAAAAAAAACGTGCTTGGAGTTGAATGTTTAGATAGATATTATTGTAGCTCAAAATTTTGAATTTTGAAAATTGAAAATTAGATTGTTATGATGTTTTGAATGAGTATAGCTACAAGAAAAAAAAAATCGGAAAAGTATTAAGGAAATTAAAACTGAAATCTAGGTTGATTTAGTGTATATTTTGAGGTATTTTGAATAAATCTGATACTTGAATTTAACGAAGAAAACAAAGTTAATTTTTGTATAGTAGTATACATGAGTGTAAATAAATTTTTTACTTTTGTATATCTGTTTTTTTTTTTCTAGGCCAAAAAAGGGAACAGTTAATGTTATCCTTTTTTTCATTAACTTGGACACCATAAAACACAAAAGCATATGTACTCTCTTCAGTCCACATTAAGTGAATGTTCGTGATATAATATAACTGTTAAAAGAAAAATATTGAAGTATATAAATTAAAGGTATTGTCTGTTATTATTTTTTATATTATTTTCAATCTATTTTCTTAGAAAATGTAAAATACTTTTTTGGTTTATGTTTATTTGTTACATTCAGACTTAGCACAATCATTAAAAAATAATAATTAACATGGCTAGTTAGGACACACCACTCCTATTAATTGATGTTATGTATTGAAAAATGATTTGAGGATAAGTAATTAACGCAAATGATAAAACATAGAGAATTTTTTTTTCTTGATTTATTAAAAGTGACAAGTAAAAATGAAAAATCTATTTTTGAAATAATTGACAAATAAAAGTGAACACATGGAATAATTAAGAATCTCATTAAATATAACGACATGTTAGGTAGGGGTGTGCAAAAATCGAATCGACCGATAAACCGAACCGAAAAAGTGTTATTAAGCGGTTATAAACGGGTTTTATAAAAAAAAGTTACTAAGTTATCAGTTCGGTATTGATTTATAATAATGTGTTATTGGATAATCGATAATCCAGTTCGGTATTGATTTACTACTTTTACTTGTACATAAATATTATATATTAATTTCATTACATTACTAGTTATGTCTTTGTCCTTTAGCCTTCAATTCACACTTTACAATAACTTTGAATTCACAACTTCACATTATACAAAACGTCAAAATCTAAAGTAAGAACCCTATTCCGCTTAATTTCTCTGTTATACTTGTATAGTTCTTTTCATGATTGTTATAATTGTTTTTATTTTATGAGCATTTGTAAAGTTATATTATTGTCGCATCAAATTTATTAAAGAAGTCGTATGTTTGTTTTGTAAGTATTTTCTTATTGGTTAAACTGAAAACCGAAATGTTAAGGGTCAAAACCGATAAAAAAATATCTTATTGGTTTGATGTTGATTTAACGTATTTAAAAACTGGAAACCGATACACAAACCGATAATATATAAAATCGAACCAAACGGATCGATGCACACCCCTACCGTTAAGTCATTGAGGAAAAAAGTCTTAGTATTTTTCTTGAACTTTGAATAATTCACTTATTTTGAACTATCAAAATATCTCAATAATTTACTTAATATGGACCAGGGAGAATAACATAAAGATGTAGCAAATATATAGTCAATATGGGTAGTGAATCACAATACATGCCCTTATTAATAGAAAATATAGAACATTACTTTCCTAACAACTTCTTGTAGGGATACAAATTACTCCAAAGAACAAATGTATCCCTATTACAAGTTTACAATAATATTGCCATTACATATCTCTTTAATTAAGTAGATCCCATATATCAATATCAACAAAAAAATCATCCCAACCATCACTTTGTCCTTGTTGCATAAAGTTACCTCCACCATTTAATGGTGGTGTTATTTCCTCATGTAACAAACTTGTTAGTGTTTTTTCACAATTAGTTACACCTCCTCCTCCCCATCCTTCAACGTCGTTAACGTTGTTGTAATTTTCCAGTAAATTTTCCCACCATTGATCTCCGTTGTCTATCGATGCATCTGAAGTTTGTTTCTCACTTATTATTTCTTTGCAATGTTCCTCCTTGTCCACAATTACAATATTGTTTGTAATATTCCTCTTTGTGTTCGATATGAACTTCCGAGGTTGAGGTTTTATTATTTCAATCTTAGTACTAATTTCTCCGCGCTTATTCTTAATCTTTTCACGAGGAACAACTTTAGTAGTATTTACCTTCCTTAGAAGGTTTGTGTTCCAATAGTTTTTCACATCGTTCGCTGTCCTTCCTGGAAGTCTACCAGCAATAAGTGACCATCTACGTAAAATAACATAACGTTTAGATGAAATAGTCAAACATATATATTATATTAATCAAATTTGTCAAAACATAAACTTGCATGCCTGTTTCCTAGAAGCTTATGAAGCCTCAAAATGAGATCCACTTCATCCGGAGCAAAGTCACCTCTCTTGATATGTGGCCTTAGATAATTCAGCCACCTCAGTCTACAACTTTTTCGACATCTATTCAGACCTGCATGTACATTAATTTCACATTATTTTACAAAGAATGTCACATAAAATGAAACAGACAGATAAAATAACGTGGTAGTTAGTTTAATTACCAGCTCTTATGGGAACAAGATGCCACTTTCCTTCACCATACTTGTTAATACATTCCTCAAGAGGAAATCTTCTTCTTCAGTCCACGAACCTTTTCTTACTCCAAAAGAAGACATAGGTGTACTGTTCATGATAATTTGATGTAATATATTTTACTACTTTTTTTGTCTTTATATAGTTATACACATGATTGCATTCTAAAAGGTGCATTAAAACCTTTTTATGAACGTGGAAGAAATCGAACCACAAAAGTAGGGAGTCTTCCATAAATTAAGTGACAACTCTTATAAAATCCAAATTGAAGAGTCATTTTCAAACACAAAAATCCAAACTTTCCCATGTACCTATCTTGCCACCCTTGGGATACCCTTTTAAATTTCTCTTTCATCACTTCCTTTTTTTTTCGAATCAATTTCTTCGTTTGACGTGAAGATATTTAATAGGCGTTTGGATATGTGGTATTATTTCATGATTTAAAATCATGAAATAAAATTGAAGTTTGGATATGTGAAATTTGTCTCATAAGAGATGAAATCTTGAATCTTCCAAAATTTGAATTTGAAAATTTTATATTATGATTTCATATTTTTGAAAGACAAAAATTAGCTCATAAGATTATATTTTGTAAAAACAAAAAAATCATCATTTTATATCTACATATTTTTTGAGAGAATACAACAAGAGTGGTGTAATATTTATGGAATTTGAACATGATAATATAGTAAAATATGATATTATTGACCAATAAACGACTCAAAGTAACGATATTATTTCATATGCCCAGTCATCTGACCGAGAAATGCATTTTACACTATAACTCATATTCAACATAACTTTTTTGTTAAACTAAAGTTTAATCAATAATTGTTGTGTTTTTTTTTTTGAATAACTTTGTGAGTGTATTATATTTTTATTTATGACGATGGTGTCTGGGCTAGCGTTCGCGCACCTTGACTGATTCCATCAAATACTTGTCACCTCCCACCACCAATACTAGAACAGGTGGAACAATCACCTAGTATTTTTTTTGTCTCCGCTAGAATTCAAACGTGAGACCTCATGACTCTCAACCAATTCATTTACCACAAGGCCACACCCTTGCGTGCGATACTGTATTATACTTTTGTTATAAATTTTTTCTTATTTGATCTTGATATTAACAAACAATTTCACTTCTAGTCATTGTCATTGCTTTGTTTGTTTTTATCATTAGCTTCTAACCATAAAATAAAAAAGAAAACGTGATTGGACCTAATGCACATGTTTTTACCCCCATTTTACATATTTTAACTTAGCTTACACGCACACAATTTTTCAGATAAACAAATATATAAGAAATAAGGATAATAATATCACGTAAAACCTTTCTTCAATTTGTTTTTTTTTTTTCTAAATATTTTAAAGAGATATTGTACTAAGACAATTTACTTCAATATAGAATTCAAATTGCAAATCATTGTGCATCCTATCTGTTATGCAGTCTGTATTTAAAACCAATAATAATGACAACAAAACTTTGTAGAAACATAAAACTCCAAAGTTTAATTAAATCATGTTGTGAATAATAGAAATTAATAACATTAACAGAAACTAATAACAGTAAAACATACCAAAATCATTGTGTATTTTATCTGTCATGCAATCTGTATTTAAAACAAATACTAATGACAACTAAACTTTGCAGAAACAATATAACCCCAAAGTTTATAAATCATGTACTGAAGAATAAAAATTAATAACATTAAAAGAAATTAATAACATTAACAAAAATTAATAACCGTAAAACATACCAAAATCTGTAACAATTGTATGAAATAGAATGGAAAGAAAATCGAGCCCACTGAATGCAAAGTGTCCTCTTAAGGAAATTATTCTCCTATAGTATCTGAGGTTTACAATGGAATAGATCATCCCAGGATAGAACAATTTTATTCACTAGTGTATTGATACCCAAAACAATGGTGTCAGCGAGTCACTCAACGACAGTAAAGTACATGAATAAATAGAGAAACACTTCTACTAGTTGTTAAAAGGGTTGGAAAGAGGGACCCAACTCGCGTCGACTTCGCTCGGCTTCGACTTTGGCTTTGGAAAATGATCGATGGAGAGATTATTTTTTTAACAAAGTTTTTTTTAATTATTTAGTTAATTATATATTTAATTAATTAAATTAAATGACCAAAACATTTTAATTATTTAAATAATTAACCGAAATGACCCGACCTAACTCAGATCCACGCTACTCGTGTTTAAAACATCTTTTTCGTTTTATTTGAATTTCCCATCTTTGGAGATGACTTGTAACGACCTGATTCCGTCGTTAGGGAAAAGCCAATGGAGAAAGAGTTGGGGTCAGACAATTTTTCGTAGTAACTTGAAATTTCCCAACCTAGTCTAGTTTTGGATGAAATCGGAGTCAGCAAAGTATAGAAAAATCTGGTAACAATTGGGTGATTAATTTAATTATGATTTTGATTACATGAATAGATATCAAAGACGTTACGAAACCCATACGACTTTACGGAATTGAATTCGGGCGTGTAGAACTTCCGAAAATGATCTTAGCGTGAACGAGTGGTTTTTGACTGTCAAGGGTTGAAGGTGCGTTGTGAAATGGGGGCTTGGAATTTGAATTCCAGCATTTTGTCTCTGTGCATGCTGTCGTAGAGGGATGGCTGCCGTTGTAGCGGGATGGGTTCCTCTACGGCAGGACAGACGCGACTTAAAGTCGGAAATAAATCCCAAAATCGTATTATTCTGCAATTTTTGAACTTAAGAGCTAAGGAACGAATCCAGGGCTTTTCTTGACTGTTTTGCACCATTCTTGAAGATAAATGTAAGGTTTTCACTCCCCGAATCCATTTTTTGATCCGTAGAACTTGGTCTCTTGGGTGATTATTGTTGGGGAAGGGTTTTTGGAACTGTTTGGATGGTGGGAAAGCCCTAATTTGGGTAATGGGATCTTGGATTGGCCTAGGATTGATAATGTTGATTATAATCCGAGTAATTAGGTCTCGTTTATTGATCTTTGCGTTAATTGTATGTTTTTAGACCACGAACAAGCGGAAAAAATCCGAAAAGGGAAGATTCAAGTGCTTTAAAGGATTCAAGCTTGGATTCGAGGTAAGTGATGATTGTGATTTCATGTTGGTGTGATATATATTTGTAATTGCTCATTATAATGCATGTATGTATGCGAATATTGCATTATTGATCACCCTAATCGTAAATGAGGATAATTGAGTAATTGTATGTCATGAATCACCTCTTGTTGTATGATTGTGAGAATATACATTGTGATTGCGATTGTAGTTTATTGAATGGATCGGGTGCTACGTTTCGATACACTAACTTGGATCGATTGCCACGTTTCGGTATAAATATGAGATCGGTTGCCACGTTCTGACATAATTATAGGATTGGTTGCCATGTTTCGGTATAAACATTGGATCGGGTACCACGAACAGTTTAGGTGTGGGTTCCATGAGAGGACCATTGAATTGGGTTCCATGAGAGGACTATTGAATTGTGTTGTGTATCTACTTGTGATGATTTCATTCATATCTAATGATGATTGATATTGGAAGATGGGATGCTGCTCTAAATTGATATAACTGTGATATGTGAGAATCGTGAAATTGTTCGTTGTTCGTAATATTTGACTAATATTATATATGTTCGGTATATGCCTATTTTATAATGATTGTGGTTACTTGCATGTGTTTCACTTATTGGGATAGCCGTGTGATCCTACCAGTACATTGCGGTTGTGTACTGATACTGCACTTGCTTGTTCTTTGTTGAGTACAGGGCATCTTCAGGCGGCTATTGTTAGACCTCAGCTAGGTGACTATTGAGTGTGATCGGATTCAAGGGTGAGCCAGTTCTTTTAGACTGCCATGGATCTTTATTGTTTAAGTCCACTCTTTTCGGACTCAGACTATTTGTTAAAGGTGTTTGTTTAGTTTCGGGGTTGTACCCCTTGTTCTTAGACTTGTCGTTCATAGAGTTTTGTTACAATGACTTTCAGGTTCTAGGGGTTGAATTTCCGCATTAGTTTGGTTAGTTAATTGTTTAAACCTTAGGCGTTTGTGGGGACTCCATTTTTATCGTCATTTAAGCCTGCTTCCATATCTTTAAATGCCTTAGTTTTTAGTTAAGTTGTTAGTTGGGTTGTAGTAATGGTTCTCCCACCGGAGAGTTAGTGTGGGTGCCAATCACGACGGTTTGGGTCGTGACATGACTGTTCTGAAATGTGGTAACTTTCAGAAACAGACATAACTGTTTGAAAGGTTGCAAACTTTCATGAATGGTCGTGTGGTTTCTGAAAGGTTGCAACCTTTCGGATAGTGCTTCTTGGCTATAAGTACATGTGAATCTTTAAATTTTTCACTTACGAATTTTTTGAACTTTTTCTTCTTCTTCTGCACAAATTCATTATTCGTGTACTTTACTATCACTGAGTGGCTCGTTGACACCATTGTTTTAGGTATCAATACACTGGTGAAAAGAATCGTTCTATCTTGAGAGGATATATTCCAATTCAAACCTCAAATACTAGAGAGGAATAATTTCCTTAAGAGGACATTGTGCATTCAATAGGCTCGATTTTCTTTCCTTTCTGTTTCATACGATTGTTACAAATTTTGATTACAATCATTAATTTTTATTAATTGAGTTATGTTCTACACTACTTGATTTCAACTTTAGAATTTACTGTTTCTGTAAAGTTTTGTTATTAATTGATTTAAAATACAGATCCCATGACAATTCATAAATGCTTACTTATTACTTTGGTTTTTTTACATTAATAGGTGAAAAGCTATATATTGACTTCAAAGTTTAATTTTTGTATTATTTTGTTTTAAAAAAACAGCGTACTATAAAAAGTTCTAGAATAGTTAATATGATAAAAAGGATAGTAAAAAAAAAAAAATGATAGAAAGGATAGTGGAAAATGTTTTGAGCTGCAACTATATCTTTAACCATAGAATGTATTTTTCATTCAGATCTTTTGCGTTACTAATATCATAAATTTTATATATTAGTTATATATCGATTAAAAGTATATATTAAATAAAATATTAATAATATACAAATT